>NW_027137306.1:0-53449 GCF_040869045.1 Eurosta solidaginis | reverse complement strand
GGGGATCATTTGAGGACCTTTCCGGCATCATTTCTGTATTGTTTTCGGAATCCTTTCGGGATCCCGTCAGGGTCATTTTGGGACTTTTTCGGGGCTAATACGGGATCATTTGGGGATCCTCTAGGGGTCGTTTCGTGACTTTTTCTGTTTTATTTCGGGATCATTTGGGGACCCTTCCGGCATAATTTCTTGATGGTTTGCCGGATCCATCAGGGTCATTTCGGGACCATTTTGGGATCATTTGGGGACCCTTCCGAGATCATTTCTGGATCCGTCCGGGATGCCGTAGGAGCCATTTCGGGATTTTTTGTTACTTTTCCGGGATCATTTCTGGATCTGTGCGGGATCCCATCTGGGTCATATCCGGACTATTTCGGGATCATTTTGGGATCCTTCCGGAATCATTTCTGTATGGTTTTCGCGATCCGTCGTTGATTCCCTCGGAGCCATTTCGGAACCTTTTCTGGAGTATGTCGGGGCCATTTGGGGACTTTTTCGGGATCATTTGGGGGCTCTTCCGGCATCATTTCTGGATGGTTTTCGGGATCCGTCCGGGATATCGTCGGGGTCATTTGGGGACTTTTTCGGGATCATTTGGGGGCTCTTCCGGCATCATTTCTGGATGGTTTTCGGGATCCGTCCGGGATCCCATCAGGGTAATTTCGGGACTATTAGGGGATCATTTGTGGACCTTTCCGGCATCATTTCTGGATAATTTTCGGTATCCGTCCGGGATGCCGACGAGGTCATTTCGGATTATTTCGGGATCATTTGGGATACCTACCGGCATCATTTCTGGATGGTTTTTGGGATTCGTCCGGGATCCCGTCGGGGTCATTTCGGGACTTTTTCTCGACTAATACGGGATCATTTGCGGACCCTTCCGGCATAATTTCTGGATAGTTGTCGGGATCCGTTCGGGATCCCGTCACGGTCATTTCGGAACTATTAGGGGATCATTTGAGGACCTTTCCGGCATCATTTCTGGTTAGTTTTCGGGATCTTTTCCGGGTCCCATCAGGGTCATTTCGGGACTTTCGGCATCATTTAAGATTGGTTTTCAGGATTCGTCCGGGATCCGTCAGGGTAATTTCTGGACTTTTCCCAAACTATTTCGGGATAATTTTGGGACCCTCCCAAGATCATTTCTGGATGGATTTCGGGATCTGTCCGGGATGTCGTCAGGGTCATTTTGGGACTATTAGGTGATCATTTGAGGACCTTTTCGGCATCACTTCTGGATGGTTTTCGGTATCCGCTCAGGATCCCGTCGGAATTATTGCGGGACTTTTTCGGGATCATTTGGTGTCCCTTCCGGCATCATTTCTAAATGGTTTTTGGGAGTCGTCCGGCATCCCGTCGGGTTCATTTCGGGACTTTTTCTCGACTAATACGGCATCATTTGCTGGCCCTTTCGGCATCATTTCTGGATGGTTTTCGGGATCCGTCCGGGATCCCATCAGGGTAATTTCGGGACTATTAGGGGATCATTTGTGGACCTTTCCGGCATCATTTCTTGATAATTTTCGGTATCCGTCCGGGATGCCGACGAGGTCATTTCGGATTATTTCGGGATCATTTGGGATACCTACCGGCATCATTTCTGGATGGTTTTTGGGATTCGTCCGGGATCCCGTCGGGGTCATTTCGGGACTTTTTCTCGACTAATACGGGATCATTTGCGGACCCTTCCGGCATAATTTCTGGATAGTTGTCGGGATCCGTTCGGGATCCCGTCACGGTCATTTCGGAACTATTAGGTGATCATTTGAGGACATTTCCGGCATCATTTCTGAATAGTTTTCGGGATCCTTTCGGGGTCCAGTCAGGGTCATTTCGGGACTTTTTCGGGTTCCTTAGAGATGGCTTTCAGGATTCGTCCGGGAACCCGTCAGGGTAATTTCTGAACTTTTCCGAGACTATTTCGGGATAATTTTGGGACCTTCCCAAGATCATCTCTGGATGGATTTTGGGATCAGTCCGGGATGCCGTCAGGGTCATTTTGCTATTAGGTGATCATTTGAGGACCTTTCCGGCATCACTTCTGGATGGTTTTCGGTATCCGATCAGGATCCCCTCGGAATTATTGCGGGACTTTTTCGGGATCATTTGGGGTCCCTCCCAAGATCATTTCTGGATGGATTTCGGGATCTGTCCGGGATCCCGTCAGGGTCATTTAGGGGTGCGTTCGAGATCTCGTCAGGGTCATTTCGGGACTTCTTCGGGACTATATCGGGATCATTTCTGGATGGTTTATGGGATCCGTCCATGACCCCTTAAGGGTCATTTCGGGACTATTAGGTGATCATTTGAGGACCTTTCCGGCATCACTTCTGGATGATTTTCGGTATCCGTTCGGGATCCCGTCGGAATCAATGCGGGACTTTTACGGAATCATTTGGGATTCCTTCCGGCATCATTTCTGGATGGTTTTCGGGATTTGTCCGGGATCCCGTCGGGGTTATTTCGGGACCTTTTCGGGGCTAATACGGGATCATTTGGGGATCCTCTAGGGGTCGTTTCGTGACTTTTTCTGTATTATTTCGGGATCATTTTGGGACCCTTTCGGCATAATTTCTTGATGGTTTGCCGGATCCATCAGGGTCATTTCGGGACCATTTTGGGATCATTTGGGGACCCTTCCGAGATCATTTCTGGATCCGTCCGGGATGCCGTAGGAGCCATTTCGGTATTTTTTGTTACTTTTCCGGGATAGTTTTTGCACCCTTCCGGGATCATTTCTGGATCTGTGCGGGATCCCATCTGGGTCAATTCCGGACTATCTCGGGATCATTTTGGAATCCTTCCGGAATCATTTCTGTATGGTTTTCGCGATCCATCGTGGATCCCCTCGGAGCCATTTCGGAACTTTTTTTGGAGTTAGTCGGGATAATTTAGGGACCCTTCCTGGATATTTTCTGGATGGTTTTTGAGATCCGCCCGGGAGCCCGTCAGGGTCATTTCGGAACCTTTTCGGGATCATTTTGGAACACCTTCAGGGATCATTTCTGTGTGGTTCTCTGGATACGTCTAGAATCGTGTCGCTCTCATTTCGGGTTTTTTTGGGACTATTCGGGGAAATTTTGGAGACCCTTTCGGGGCATTTCTGGATGGTTTTCGGGATCCGTCCGCGATAGCGTTGGCGTCATTTCGTAGCTTTTTCTGGATAATTTCGGGATCATTTGGGATCCTATCAGGTTATCAGCTCATTTAGTTCTTTTTTTTACTCAATTACAAAAATAAAATGCATTAGACAGAAAATAAAATTTTAAACAGATAATAATCAGGCTAACGCGAATAGCCCATATATTTAAAATTTTCCTTGCGGACGGGGCCGCGGGTAAAGGCTAGTATATTATAAATGGGAAAGTTTGGATGTTTGGATGTTTGAATGTTTGGATGTTTGTCCAGACGTTTGTCTTTGTGACTCAATCACGCAAGAACGGCTGGACCGATTTGGATGAAATTTTGCACACATATAGCCAATAGTCTAGAAGTATCTACTAGCTGTATATTTTTCAAAAGGTGCGTGGTCCCCGCCCCCTAGGAACAGTTATAATTTAATTATTCTATTTTTTCGTCTTTGCGACTGAAACACGCCAGAATGGCTGCACGGATTTTGATGAAATTTGGGACACAGACAGTAGTCTACTAGCGAAATTTTTTTCGAACATGGAAAGAGGGGTGGGGGACCCACGACCCCTTCGAGCAATTACTTTTTAATAATTTTTACACATTATAACTATACGTATACTGGCCTTCACCAATATCACAGACTCAAGGGGTCAAATAAGTCGAGGGCTTACAAAGTGAGCAGTGACACCCTCCGTTCCCCCCTCCTTTTATCGCCCCCTCTGGTGTAAAATCTATAAATTGTTATAACTTAATATAAATTTTCTCCTAAATCAGTAGTTTTTGGTATCTGGCACATACAGATCGAGATCTAGACAATTTTGGAGGAACGATCAGTGGTCCCCTCCTTCTACTCCCGCCATCCGACCTCTCCAATTGTTTTTATTAGCACGCTTTTATTAGCTTTGCCTGTATGTTTCTATGTAACTTTTCATTCGCTCCAATGCGCCTGCTGCCTTATTAACATGGTTTTATAATTAGCTTCACCTTATTTGTAATCCCGTAGGGGTCATATCGAGACCCTTCCGGGATCATTTCTGGATGGTTTTCGGGATCCGTCCGGGATCTCGTCGGGGTAATTGCGGGACTTTTTCGGGAGCATTTGGGGGCTATTCCAGCACCATTTCTGGATGGTTTTCGGGATCCGTCCAGGATCTCGTCGGGGTCATTTGGGGACTTTTTCGGGATCATTTGGGGGCATCATTTCTGGATGGTTTTTGGGATTCGTCTGGGATCCCGTCGGAGTCACTTCGGGACTTTTTCTCCACTAATACGGGATCATTTGCGGGCCCTTTCGGCAATATTTCTAGATAGTTGTCGGGATCCGTTCGGGATCCCGTCATGGTCTGCTCGGAACTATTAGGAGATCATCTGAGGACCTTTCCGGCATCATTTCTGAATAGTTTTCGTGATCCTTTCGGGGTCTCGTCAGGGTCATTTAAGGACTTTTTCGGTATAATTTAAGGATGGCTTTCAGGATTCGTCCGGGAACCCGGGATCCGTCCAGGACCCCTTAAGGGTCATTTCGGGACCATTAGGCGATCATTTGAGGACCTTTCCGGCATCACTTCTGGATGATTTTCGGTATCCGTACGGGATCCCTTCGGAATCATTGCGGGACTCTTTCGGAATCATTTGGGATCCTTTCCGGCATCATTTCTGGATGGTTTTCGGGATTTGTCCGGGATCCCGTCGGGGTTATTTCGGGACCTTTTCGGGGCTAATACGGGATCATTTGGGGATCCTCTAGGGGTCGTTTCGTGAATGTTTCTGTATTATTTCGGGATCATTTGGGGACCCTTCCTGCATAATTTCTTGATGGTTTGCCTGATCCATCAGGGTCATTTCGGGGCCATTTTGGGATCATTTGGGTTCCGTTCCAAGATCATTTCTGGATCCGTCCGGGATGCCGTAGGAGCCATTTCGGGGTTTTTTGTTACTTTTCCGGGATAGTTTTTGGACCCTTCCGGGATCATTTCTGGATCTGTGCGGGATCCCATCTGGGTCATTTCCGGACTCTTTCGGGATCATTTTAGGAGCCTTCCGGAATTATTTCTGTATGGTTTTCGCGATCCGTCGTGGACCTCCTCGGAGCCATTTCGGAACTTTTTCTGGAGTATGTCGGGATAATTTAGGGACCCTTCCTGGATATTTTCTGGATGGTTTTTGGGATCCGCCCGGGAGCCCGTCAGGGTAATTTTGGAACCTTTTCGGGATCATTTTGGAACACCTTCAGGGATCATTTCTGTAGGGTTCTCTGGATAAGTCTAGAATCGTGTCGTTGTCATTTCGGTTTTTTTTGGGACTATTCCGGGAACTTTTGGAGACCTTTCCGGGGCATTTCTGGATGGTTTTCGGGATCCGTCCGCGATAGCGTGGGGGTCATTTCGTGGCCTTTTATGGATAATTTCGGGATCATTTGGGATCCTATCAGGTTATCAGCTCATTTAGTTCTTTTTTTTACTCAATTACAAAAATAAAATGCATTACACAGAAAACAAAATTTTAAACAGATAACTTGATAAGCAGGCTAACGCCAATAGCCCATATATTTAAATTTCTTCTTGCGGACGGGGCCGCGGGTAAAGGCTAGTATATATATATATATACGAAGTGGTATGTGCAAGTTTTGGCGGAAATTGAGAAAATTTGGCGGGAAATATTAATCCTCGAGAATGAAATTTTTCTTTAATTTTCTCGTTTATGTTCTTTGCTGCACCAAAGAGGATAAATACAATAAGAGCCGTCACTCGTTATTTTGTGCCGAGTATCTCGCTCGAAATTGAAAAAATGATGCCGAATGTTTTCTGAGAGGGACATTTCTAATTGTCTCGCATTTATCCATGCCGTGTAGGCCCCTTGTGCAACTGTGATTTTTGCAAAGAGAATTAAATAAATTAATTAAATGCAGTCGGAAAATAAACACAAATACCCCACGAAAATGTATAGAAGGCATTTATAAACATCTCGCCCAAAAAAAAGTAGCGACTACCTCTCAGTATACATCGAGTAAATGCCAAAAAATAAAGAGTGACGGCTCTTATTGTATTTATCCTCTTTGGCCGCACTGGGAAGTGGGTATTAAATTTGATTTAATACTCACGGTTTTTTGGCAAGGCATATTTATTGTGTCTTAGGAGCACTTTTGGTCGCTGGCTGCTATCCGGCTCGAAGGACCACTGTTTAGGTGTGGCAGGATAAATTTACCTTACCTCTTTTGGAATGTGGCTGAGTGACTGTGGGTACCGCTGGGTTGGTGATGCTGTGGATGCGGCGATGGCTGGACACGGCTGTATTGACGATGTGGTGGTGGTGGTATGGCGCTTTGCTGATGGCAATAGACCGGGAGCTGGTTAGCGTTTTGCGAAGTTGTGGCGTTGGGTTGAGTGTGTTCAGCAGTGTTTAGCTGCTGAAACTTTGCAAATGCACAATTTTAACTATGAAATAACTTTTGGCATGGAACGAAATTCTATTTTCACAATTTTAACTCGTTTGTGTGCCCAATTCAATACAACTTTACTCGAAAAAATGAAAACTTGTATTTAGTTATTTACTTTAGTTAAGATTTCAATAAATTGTATTTTTCTTATTTCAATTAAGTTATAAAAAGGGTTTAACAAGCTCGGTACAATTTATAAATTTTGTGTGTCACACCGAATGGAGAAAAATTTCGAATGAATAATAATAAAAGAAATGACAAAACACATCATAGGTGTATATGTATGTACACACCAACCCGATCTGTCAACTCACGGATGTGGTCGCCAGAGCGGCGAAGTGTGGACTGTTATACTATAATAGATATAAATATAGATATAATTCATGGTCTTAAATATAATAGCTATATATCAAATAGTAATGTATAAAAAGGTTCAATGTACATATTTATATATATGTAACTTAGTTACAGTGGTTACAAATAAGGTACATGTTCAAATTCAATATAAAAAATTCAGGTAAAATTCAAGTCTTTTTCTTTTCGTATAAATTAGCTATTAAAATATAATGTTGGCTGCGGATGACTGCAATAGTCGCTCAGCCAGTTCGGGTGTAACCCAACATTACATACTCAGCTGAGAGCTTTGGAGATAAAAAAGGGAAAATCACCATTTAGCAAAACTAACCTAGAGTAACCCTGGAATGTGTTTGTATGACATGGGTTTCAAATGGAAGGTATTAAAAAGTATTTTAAAAGGGAGTGGGCCATAGTTCTATAGGTGGACGCCATTTCGGAATATCGCCATAAAGGTGGACCAGAGGTGACAATAGAATGCGTTTGTACGATATGGGTATCAAACGAAAGGTGTTAATGAGTATTTTAAAAGGGAGTGGGCCTTAGTTCTATAGGTGGACGCCTTTTCGAGATATCGCCATAAAGGTGGACCAGAGGTGACACTAGAATGTGTTTGTACGATATGGGTATCAAATGAAAGGTGTTAATGAGTATTTTAAAAGGGAGTGGGCCTTAGTTCTATAGGTGGACGCCTTTTCGAGATATCGCCATAAAGGTGGACCAGAGGTGACACTAGAATGTGTTTGTAAGATATGGGTATCAAATGAAAGGTGTTAATGAGTATTTTAAAAGGGAGTGGGCCTTAGTGCTATAGGTGGAGGCCTTTTCGAGATATCGCCATAAAGGTGGACCAGGGGTGACACTAGAATGTGTTTGTAGGATGTGGGTATCAAGTGAAAGGTGCTACTGGGTACTTTAAAAGAGAGTGGGCCTTAGTTCTATATGTGGACGCCTTTTCGAGATATCGCTATAAAGGTGGACCAGGGGTGACTCTAGAATGTGTTTGTACGATATGGGTAAATAAAAGGTGTTAATGATTATTTAAAACGTAGTGGGCCTTAGTTATATAGGTGGACGCCTTTTTGAGACATCGCCATTAGGGTGGAGCAGGGGACCTCTAGAATGTACGATATGGGTATCAAATTAAAGGTATTAATGAGGGTTTTAAAAGGGAGTGGCCCTTAGTTGTATATTTGAAGGCGTTTTCGAGATATCGACCAAAATGTGGACCAGGGTAACCCAGAACATCATCTGTCGGGTACCGCTAATTTATTTATATATGTAATACCAGGAACAGTATTCCTGCCAAGATTCCAAGGGTGTTTGATTCCGCCCTGCAGAACTTTTGTCATTTTCTTGTACTCAATATGGTAGGTGTCACACCCATTTTACAAAGTTTTTTCTAAAGTAATAGTTTGCCTCAATAAACCAATCCAATTACCATGTTTCATCTCTTTTTTCATATTTGGTATAGAATTATGGCATTTTTTTCGTAATTTTCGATATCGAAAAAGTGGGCGTGGTCATAGTCGGATTTCGGCCATTTTTTATGCCAAGATAAAGTGAGTTCAGATAAGTACGTGAACTAAGTTTAGTAAAGATATGTCAATTTTTGCTAAAGTTATCGTGTTAACGGCCGAGCGGAAGGACAGACGGACGACTGTGTATAAAAACTGGGCTTGGCTTCAACCGATTTCGCCCATTTTCATAGAAAGCAGGTAAAGTCATAAAATCTATGCCTCCACCAAATTTCAAAAGAATTGGTAAATTTTTTACTTAAAAATTTTTTTTTAAAATTGGGCGTGGTCGTTCTCCAATTTTGCTAATTTTTATTGAGCATACATACAGTAATAGGAGTAACGTTCTTGCCAAATTTCATCATGATATCTTCAACGACCGCCAAATTACAGCTTGCAAAGCTTTGAAATTACCTTCTTTTAAAAGTGGGCGTTGCCACGCCTATTGCCCAAAATTTTACTTATTTTCTATTCTGTGTCATAAGGTCAACCCACCTACCAAGTTCCATCACTTTAGCCGTCTTTGGTAATGAATTATCGCACTTTTTCGGTTTTTCGAAATTTTCGATATCGAAAAAGTGGGCGTGGTTATGGTCCGATTTCATTCATTTTAAATAGCGATCTGAGATAAGTGCCCAGAAACCTACATACCAAATTTTATCAAGACACCCCAAAATTTACTCATGTTATCGTGTTTACGGATGGACGGACGGACATGGCTAAATGAATTTCTTTTTTCGCCCAGATCATTTTGATATATAGCCTATATCTATCTCGATTAGTTTATGCCGTTACGGATTACCGTTATGCGAACAAAGTTAATATACTCTGTGAGCTCTGCTCAGCTGAGTATAAAAAAAACCACCAGCATGGCTCGACGAGAGGATGCATCATTACGTTGCACGATCATTGAATGAAAACCATTTTTTACTCAAGCGATAAATAAGCGCTGCCAAACCGCAACAGACATCTCAAAAACATTGCGACCAAGCTGGCATTCGCATAGTTTTAAGGGAATACTTAGTAAAGTGATAATTTGTTATCATTAACATTAAGTTTTAGTAAAACATGATGACATTGTGTCTGATTGGTCTATAACGATTCGATTTATACTTGCCCTTGTACGCAATAGTATTGTTGTGGCCAGAAAAACCCATCATTGTTACACTTTACTGTTTTTAGTGGGATGTTTTGCTTGACACAAGCAAGAGATATTACAACTTTTATTGTCATTATTGGTGATAGAATTATACGAGTAATGAGTAAAGTATCGATACTTTACCTCGATACTTTACCAAGTGCCGATGATCTGCATGTTTAGGGAGTGGGCCATAGTTCTATAGATGGACGCCATTTAGGGATATCTCCATAGCGGTGGTCCAGGGGTGACTCTAGAATTTGTTTGTACGATATGGGTATCAAATAAAAGGTGTTAATGAGTATTTTAAAAGGGAGTGATCCTTAGTTCCATAGGTTTCGAGATATCGCCATAAAGGTGAAAAGGGAGTGGCCATAGTTCTATAGATGGACGCCATTTAGGGATATCTCCATAGCGGTGGTCCAGGGGTGACTCTAGAATTTGTTTGTACGATATGGGTATCAAATAAAAGGTGTTAATGAGTATTTTAAAAGGGAGTGATCCTTAGTTCCATAGGTTTCGAGATATCGCCATAAAGGTGAAAAGGGAGTGGGCCTTAGTTCTATAGGCGGTCGACTTTTCAAGATATCGCCATAAAGGTGGACCAGGGGTGACTCTAGAATATGTTTGTACGATATGGGTATCAAATGAAAGGTGTTAATGAGTATTTTAAAAGCGCGTGGGGCTTAGTTCTATAGGTGGACGCCTTTTCGATATATCGCCATAAAGGTGGACCAGGGGTGACTCTAGAATGGGTTTGTACGATATGGGTATCAAATTAAAGGTATTAATGAGGCTTTTAGAAGGGAGTGGTGGTAGTTGTATATGTGAAGGCGTTTTCCAGATATCGACCAAAATGTGGACCAGGGTGACCCAGAACATCAGCTGTTGGATACCGCTAATTAATTTATATATATAATACCACGAACAGTATTCCTGCCAAGATTTCAAGGGTTTTTATTTCGCCCTGCAGAACTTTTTCATTTCATTCTACTTAATATGGTAGGTGTCACACCCATTTTACAAAGTTTTTTTCTAAAGTTATATTTTGCGTCAATAAACCAATCCAAACACCATGTTTATTCCCTTTTTCGAATTTGGTATAGAATTATGGCATTTTTTTCGTTTTTGGTAATTTTCGATATCGAAAAAGTGGGCGGTGCCATAGTCGGATTTCGGCCATTTTTTATACCAATACAAAGTGAGTTCAGATAAGTACGTGAACTGAGTTTAGTAAAGATATATCGATTTTTGCTCAAGTTATCGTGTTAACGGCCGAGCGGAAGGACAGACGGTAGACTGTGTATAAAAACTGGGCGTGGCTTCAGCCGATTTCACCGTTTTTCACAGAAATAAGTTATTGTCCCAGAATCTAAGCCCCTACCAAATTTCACAAGGATTGGTAAATTGTTGTTCGACTTATGGCATTAAAAGTATCCTAGACAAATTAAATGAAAAAGGGCGGAGCTACGCCCATTTTGAAATTTTCTTTATTTTTGCATTTTGTTGCACCATATCATTAATGGAGTTGAATGTTGACATAATTTACTTATATACTGTAAAGATATTAAATTTTTTGTTAAAATTTGACTTAAAAAAACATTTTTTTTTGTAAAAGTGGGCGTGGTCGTTCTCCGATTTTGCTAATTTTTATTAAGAATACATATAGTAATAGGAGTAACGTTGTTGCCAAATTTCATCATGATATCTTCAACGACTGCCAAATTACAGCTTGCAAAGCTTTGAAATTACCTTCTTTTAAAAGTGGGCGGTGCCACTCCCATTGTCCAAAATTTTACTAATTTTCTATTCAGCGTCATCAGTTCAACTCATCTCCTACCAAGTTTCATCGCTTTATCCGTCTTTGGTAATGAATTATCGCACTTTTTCGGTTTTTCGAAATTTTCGATATCGAAAAAGTGGGCGTGGTTATAGTCCGATATTGTTCATTTTAAATAGCGATCTGAGATGAGTGCTCAGGAACCTACATACCAAATTTCATTAAGATACCTCAAAATTTACTCAAGTTATCGTGTTAACGGACAGACGGACGGACGGACGGACATGGCTCAAGCAAATTTTTTTTATACTCAGTTGAGCAGAGCTCACAGAGTATATTAACTTTGATTGGATAACGGTTGGTTGTACAGGTATAAAGGAATCGAGATAGATATAGACTTCCATATATCAAAATCATCAGTATCGAAAAAAAATTTGAATGAGCCATGTCCGTCTGTCCGTCCGTCCGTCCGTCCGTCCGTCTGTCCGTTAACACGATAACTTGAGTAAATTTTGAGGTATCTTGATGAAATTTGGTATGTAGATTCCTGGGTACTCATCTCAGATCGCTATTTAAAATGAACGATATCGGACTATAACCACGCCCACTTTTTCGATATCGAAAATTTCGAAAAACCGAAAAAATGCGATTATTCATTGCCAAAGGCGGTTAAAGCGATGAAACTTGGTAGATGGGTTGACGTTATGATGCAGAATAGAAAATTAGTAAGATTTTGGGCAATGGGCGTAGCACCGCCCACTTTTACAAGAAGGTAATTAAAAAGTTTTGCAAGCTGTAATTTGGCAGTCGTTGACGATATCATGATGAAATTTGGCAGGAACGTTACTACTATTACTATATATGTACTAAATAAAAATTAGCAAAATTGGATGAAGAACACGCCCACTTTTTAAAAAAAAATGTTTTTAAATTCAAATTTTAACAAAAAATTTAATATCTTTCCTGTATATAAGTAAATTAAGTCAAAATTCAACTCCAGTAATGATATGATGCAACAAAATACAAAAATAAAAGAAAATTTCAAAATGGGCGTGGCTCCGCCCATTTTCATTTAGTTTGTCTCCTTCTCAAATTTGGTAGGGGCATAGATTCTATGACGGTAACTGTTCTCTGTGAAAATGGGTGAAATCGGTGAAAGCCACGCCCAGTTTTTATACACAGACCACCGTCTGTCCTTCCGCTCGGCCGTTAACACAATAACTTGAGCAAAAACCGATATATCTTTACTAAACTTAGCCCACGTACTTATCTGAACTCACTTTATCTTGGTATAAAAAATGGCCGAAATCCGACCATAACCACGCCCACTTTATTAAAAATTTGACTTCAAAAAAATTTTTTTTTAAAAGTGGGCGTGGTCGTTCTCCGATTTTGCTAATTTTTATTAAGAATACATATAGTAATAGGAGTAACGTTCCTGCCAAATTTCATCATGATATCTTCAACGACTGCCAAATTACAGCTTGCAAAGCTTTGAAATTACCTTCTTTTAAAAGTGGGCGGTGCCACTCCCATAGTCCAAAATTTTACTAATTTTCTATTCAGCGTCATCAGTTCAACTTACCTCCTACCAAGTTTCATCGCTTTATCCGTGTTTGGTAATGAATTATCGCACTTTTTCGGTTTTTCGAAATTTTCGATATCGAAAAAGTGGGCGTGGTTATAGTCCGATATTGTTCATTTTAAATAGCGATCTGAGATGAGTGCTCAGGAACCTACATACCAAATTTCATCAAGATACCTCAAAATTTACTCAAGTTATCGTGTTAACGGACAGACGGACGGACGGACGGACATGGCTCAATCAATTTTTTTTTTATACTCAGTTGAGCAGAGCTCACAGAGTATATTAACTTTGATTGGATAACGGTTGGTTGTACAGGTATAAAGGAATCGAGATAGATATAGACTTCCATATATCAAAATCATCAGTATCGAAAAAAAATTTGAATGAGCCATGTCCGTCTGTCCGTCCGTCCGTCCGTCCGTCCGTCTGCCGTTAACACGATAACTTGAGTAAATTTTGAGGTATATTGATGAAATTTGGTATGTAGATTCCTGGGCACTCATCTCAGATCGCTATTTAAAATGAACGATATCGGACTATAACCACGCCCACTTTTTCGATATCGAAAATTTCGAAAAACCGAAAAAATGCGATTATTCATTGCCAAAGGCGGTTAAAGCGATGAAACTTGGTAGATGGGTTGACGTTATGATGCAGAATAGAAAATTAGTAAGATTTTGGACAATGGGCGTAGCACCGCCCACTTTTACAAGAAGGTAATTAAAAAGTTTTGCAAGCTGTAATTTGGCAGTCGTTGACGATATCATGATGAAATTTGGCAGGAACGTTACTACTATTACTATATATGTGATAAATAAAAATTAGCAAAATTGGATGAAGAACACTCCCACTTTTAAAAAAAAAACTTTTTTAAATTCAAATTTTAAAAAAAATTTAATATCTTTACTGTATATAAGTAAATTAAGTCAAAATTCAACTCCAGTAATGATATGATGCAACAAAATACAAAAATAAAATAAAATTTCAAAATGGGCTTGGCTCCGCCCATTTTCATTTAGCTTGTCTAGAATACTTTTAATGCCATAAGTCGAACAAAAATTTACCAATCCTTCTCAAATTTGGTAGGGGCATAGATTCTATGACGGTAACTGTTCTCTGTGAAAATGGGTGAAATCGGTGAAAGCCACGCCCAGTTTTTATACACAGACCACCGTCTGTCCTTCCGCTCGGCCGTTAACACAATAACTTGAGCAAAAACCGATATATCTTTACTAAACTTAGCCCACGTACTTATCTGAACTCACTTTATCTTGGTATAAAAAATGGCCGAAATCCGACCATAACCACGCCCACTTTATCGATATCGAAAATTACGAAAAATGAAAAAAATGCCATAATTCTATACCAAATACGAAAAAAGGGATGAAACATGGTAACTGGATTGGTTTATTGACGCAAAATATAACTTTGGAAAAAACTTTGTAAAATGGGTGTGACACCTACCATATTAAGTAGAAGGAAATGAAAAAGTTCTACAAGGCGAAATCAACAGCCCTTGGAATCTTGGCAGGAATACTGTTAGTGGTATTGCATATATAAATAAATTAGCAGTACCCGACAGATGATTTTCTGCATCACCTGGTCCACATTTTGGTCGATATCGCGAGAACGCCTTCACATATACATCTAAGGGCCACTCGCTTTTAAAACCCTCATTAATACCTTTAATTTGATATCCATATCGTATCATTCTAGAGTCACCCCTGGCCCACCCTAATGGCGATATCTCGAAAAGGCGTCCACCTATAGACCTAATGCCCACTCCCTCTTAAAATGCTCAGTAACACCTTTCGTTTGATACCCTTATCGTACAAACATTCTAGAGTAACCCCTGGACCACCCTAATGGCGATATCTCGAAAAGGCGTCCACCTATAGACCTAATGTCCACTCCCTCTTAAAATGCTCAGTAACACCTTTCGTCTGATACCCATATCGTACAAACATTCTAGAGTCACCCCTGGCCCACCCTAATGGCGATATCTCGAAAAGGCGTCCACCTATAGACCTAATGCCCACTCCCTCTTAAAATGCTCAGTAACACCTTTCGTTTGATACCCATATCGTACAAACATTCTAGAGTCACCCTTGGTCCACCTTTATGGCGATATCTTGAAAAGGCGTCCACCTATAGAACTAAGGATTACTCCCTTTTAAAATACTCATTACCACCTTTCATTTGATAGCCATATCGTACAAACACATTCTAGAGTCACCCCTGGCCCACCCTAATGGCGATATCTCGAAAAGGCGTCCACCTATAGAACTAAGGCCCACTCCCTTTTAAAATACTCATTAACACCTTTCATTTGATACCCATATCGTACAAACACATTCTAGAGTCAGCCCTGGTCCACCTTTATGGCGATATCCCTAAATGGCGTCCATCCATAGAACTATGGCCTACTCTCTCTTAAAATACTCTTTAATACCTTCCATTTGATACATATGTCATACAACCACATTCCAGGGTTACCCTAGGTTCATTTTCCTACATGGTGATTTTCCTTATTTTGTCTCCATAGCTCTCAACTGAGTATGTAATGTTCGGTTACACCCGAACTTAGCCTTCCTTACTTGTTCTATACTACTGATGATTTTGATATATGGAAGTCTATATCTATCTCGATTCCTTTATACCTGTACAAACAACCGTTATCCAATCAAAGTTAATATACTCTGTGAGCTCTGCTCAACTGAGTATAAACAAGTAAGGAAGGTTAAGTTCGGGTGTAACCGAACATTACATACTCAGTTGAGAGCTATGGTGACAACATAAGGGAAAATAACCATGTAGGAAAATGAACCGAGGGTAATCCTGGAATGTGTGTGTATGACAGGTGTATCAAATGGAAGGTATTAAAGAGTATTTTAAGAGGGAGTGGGCCAGAGTTCTATAGATGGACGCCATTTAGGGATATCTCCATAACGTTGGATCAGGGTTGACTCTAGAATTTTTTGTACGATATGGGTATCAAATGAAAGGTGTTAATGAGTATTTTAAAAGGGCGTGGGTCTTAGTTCTATAGGTGGACGCCATTTAGGGATATCGCCATAAAGGTGGATCAGGATTGACTCTAGAATTTGTTTGTACGATATGGGTATCAAATGAAAGGGGTTAATGAACATTTTAAAAGGGAGTGGGCCTTAGTTCTATAGGTGGACGCCTTTTCGAGATACCGCCATAAAGGTGGACCAGGGGTGACCCTAGAATGCGTTTGTACAATATGGGTATCAAACGAAAGGTGTTAATGAGTATTTCAAAAGAGCTTGGGGTTTAGCTCTATAGGTGGACGCCTTTTCGAGATATCGCCATTAAGGTGGAACAGCGGTGACTCTAGAATATGTTTGTACGATATGGGTATCAAATTAAAGGTATTAATGAGGGATTTAAAAGGGAGTAGTGGTAGTTGTATAGGTGGTCGCCTTTTCGAGATATCGGCATAAAGGTGTACCAGGGGTGACTCTAGAATGCGTTTGTACAATATGGGTATCAAACGAAAGGTGTTAATAAACATTTTAAAAGGGAGTGGGCCTTAGTTCTATAGGTGGACGCCTTTTCGAGATATCGCCATAAAGGTCGACCAGGGGTGACCCTAGAGTTTGTTTGTACGATATGGGTATCAAATGAAAGGGGATACTGAACATTTTAAAAGGGAGTGGGCCTTAGTTCTATAGGTGGACGTCTTTTCGAGATACCGCCATAAAGGTGGACCAGGGGTGACTCTAGAATGCGTTTGTAAAATATGGGTATCAAACGAAAGGTGTTAATCAGTATTTCAAAAGGGCGTGGGGTTTGGTTCTATAGATGGACGCCTTTTCGAGATATCGCCATTAAGGTGGACCCGGGTGACTCTAGAATGTGTTTGTACGATATGGGTATCAAATTAAAGGTATTAATGAGGGTTTTAAAAGGGAGTGGTGGTAGTTGTATAGGTGGTCGCCTTTTCGAGATATTGGCATAAAGGTGGACCAGGGGTGACTCTATAATGCGTTTGTACAATATCGGTATCAAACGAAAGGTGTTAATGAGTATTTTAAAAGGGCGTGGGGCTTAGTTCTATAGGTGGACGCCTTTTCGAGATATCGACATAAGGGTGGACCAAGGGTGACTCTAGAATGTGTTTGTACGATATGGGTATCAAATTAAAGGTATTAATGACGGTTTTAAAGGGGAGTGTTGGTAGTTGTATAGGTGGTCGCCTTTTCGAGATATCGGCATAAAGGTGGACCAGGGGTGACTCTAGAATTTGTTTGTACGATATGGGTATCAAATGAAAGGAGTTAAAGAGCATTTTAAAAGGGAGTGGGCCTTAGTTCTATAGGTGGACGCTTTTTCGAGATACCGCCATAAAGGTGGACCAGGGGTGACTCTATAATGCGTTTGTACAATATGGGTATCAAACGAAAGGCGTTAATGAGTATTTTAAAAGGGCGTGGGTCTTAGTTCTATAGGTGGACGCCTTTTCGAGATATCGACATAAGGGTGGACCAAGGGTGACTCTAGAATGTGTTTGTACGATATGGGTATCAAATTAAAGGTATTAATGACGGCTTTAAAGGGGAGTGTTGGTAGTTGTATAGGTGGTCGCCTTTTCGAGATATCGGCATAAAGGTGGACCAGGGGTGACCCTAGAGTTTGTTTGTACGATATGGGTATCAAATGAAAGGGGTTAATGAACATTTTAAAAGGGAGTGGGCCTTAGTTCTATAGGTGGACGCCTTTTCGAGATACCGCCATAAAGGTGGACCAGGGGTGACTCTAGAATGCGTTTGTACAATATGGGTATCAAACGAAAGGTGTTAATCAGTATTTCAAAAGGGCGTGGGGTTTGGTTCTATAGATGGACGCCTTTTCGAGATATCGCCATTAAGGTGGACCCGGGGTGACTCTAGAATGTGTTTGTACGATATGGGTATCAAATTAAAGGTATTAATGAGGGTTTTAAAAGGGAGTGGTGGTAGTTGTATAGGTGGTCGCCTTTTCGAGATATTGGCATAAAGGTGGACCAGGGGTGACTCTATAATGCGTTTGTACAATATGGGTATCAAACGAAAGGTGTTAATGAGTATTTTAAAGGGAGTGGACCTTAGTTCTATAGGTGGACGCCTTTTCGAGATATCGCCATAAAGGTGGACCAGGTGTGACTCTAGAATGTGTTTGTACGATGTCGGTATCAAATTAAAGGTATTAATGAGGGATTTAAAAGAGAGTGGTGGTAGTTGTATAGGTGGTCGCCTTTTCGAGATATCGGCATAAAGGTGGACCAGGGGTGACTCTAGAATTTGTTTGTACGATATGGGTATCAAATGAAAGGAGTTAAAGAGAATTTTAAAAGGGAGTGGGCCTTAGTTCTATAGGTGGACGCCTTTTCGAGATATCGCCATAAAGGTGGACCCGGGGTGACTCTAGAATGCGTTTGTACAATATGGTTATCAAACCAAAGGTATTAATGAGTATTTCAAATGGGCGTGGGGCTTAGTTCTATAGGTGGACGCCTTTTCGAGATATCGCCATAAAGGTGGACCATGGGTGAATCTAGAATGTGTTTGTACGATATGGGTATCAAATTAAAGGTATTAATGAGGGTTTTAAAGGGGAGTGTTGGTAGTTGTATAGGTGGTCGCCTTTTCGAGATATCGGCATAAAGGTGGACCAGGGGTGACTCTAGAATTTGTTTGTACGATATGGGTATCAAATGAAAGGAGTTAACGAGCATTTTAAAAGGGAGTGGGCCTTAGCTCTATAGGTGGACGCCTTCTCGAGATATCGCCATAAAGGTGGACCAGGGGTGTCTCTAGAATGTGTTTGTACGATATCGGTATCAAATTAAAGGTATTAATGAGGCTTTTAAAAGGGAGTGGTGGTAGTTTTATATGTGAAGGCGTTTTCCAGATATCGACCAAAATGTGGACCAGGGTGACCCAGAACATCATCTGTTAGATACCGCTAATTTATTAATATATATTCTAACGATTTTATCTGCAAATCCTCTTATTTGCCCTTTTGCTAGGTTCGTATCGCTAAACTGTTGAATAAATAACTCCAATATTGAATAATGGAAAAATGGCCTTTATTAAAGTACTTCACAATAACACTCAAACTGTGCAACGAATAGCTTGCTTAATAACCACACTGATTGATAGCTCAATGAAACTCTACTATTCAAAATAATACTGCTATTGCTCGCTAGATATCGTCTTAATTGCAACTGCTTGACAACTCAAATCAAACTGAACTCTTCTTACTCGCCTGCCCCGCTTTTATAGTTTACGCTGCATACTTCTAGGCTCTTCGATTTCCAGAACTTACTAGTTATTTTCGGCTACAAAATCGCCAGCCACAACTACGTGCACAAATTATTGCTCTCTCTTGTGACAACTCAGATAAGATATATGCATGTGTTTGTGCATTGCCGCTCCGCTGCTCGTATACGTACATATGTGTAGACGCAATTATTTATTCGTTTATGTAGATACATAATGACTGAATTATTGATGTGAATGTTTGTAGTTTACAGTCTCTCACGCATACATAGGCGTATAAGTAAATGCATCTGTGTGTGACTTATTTCGGCTGCCTTATATATTTGTATACATGATTTGATTATTGACGTAAATACTGCTTATCGTGGCCTTAGATCGCCTTAGTGATGGGATAACTTAGTGATGCTAATATCCGTGACACTGCCCTCCACCTAAGTCTGATCGTCCCGGTCAGACAAATCTCTCGATCTAAACGTTGCCAGCCTTTCCAAATGGACCACTTTCATTTTGGTTCGTGGTTTACCGATGGTTTGAATGCGATACACTACATCGTTGATCCGTTTTACAACTTTGTATGGGCCTTCCCAATTACACTGCAATTTCGGGGACAAACCTTTTTTACGTTGTGGGTTGTATAACAGCACCAAATCTCCTTCCTGAAAACCTTCTGAATTAATTGATTTATCATATCTGGCTTTCATCTTGTCAGTCATAATCTTTGTTCGTTGCCTTATCAGATCATGTATTTCTCTTAGCTCTTCTTCCAAATCACTAGTGGATTTCCTGACATTTCTCTCCGCATTGGCATCTATCCCAAACTTCAAATCAGCTGGCAGTCTAAGGTCATTACCAAAAATTACTTTTGCAGGGGTTTGGCCCGTTGTCTCATGCACTGCAGATCGGTAAGCCATCAAGAATAACGGTATGCGGGTATCCCATTCTTTATGGTACTTGTCTACTACTTTCCTTAAGTGCTCCTCCAATGTTCTATTGAATCGTTCTACCATACCATCGGATTGAGGATGCAATGCAGTTGTCCGTGTTTTTCGAATGCCCAATGACTTACACATTTCCTGGAACACAGCTGATTCGAAATTCCTGCCTTGGTCAGAATGTAACTCCATTGGTACACCATACCTTGCAACCCATTCATTTTTAACCACTTCTGCTACTGTTTCGACTTCTTGGTTTGGGATTGGGTATACCTCTGGCCATTTACTGAAATAATCCATAACCACCCGTATGTATTTGTTTCCGAGGTTGCTAGTAGGAAATGGACCTGCGATATCCATGGCGATCCTTTCAGATGGCGCACCTGAGTTATATTGCTTCATCTGGCCATGACTTCGTGTTCTGGGCCCTTTCGCTCTGCTGCAAACCTCGCAGTTCGCAATCCACTCAGTGACCGACTGACGGCAACCAACCCAATAGAATCTCTGTTTAATCTTCTCGAGCGTATTCGTGATTCCAAGATGACCTCCGCTTGGACCATTATGCAGCTCGCTGAGCACGTCAGGAATCCTCTTTCTGGGAACAACTATCAGTTTAGTCTTGTATTTACCATCCTCACTCTCCCATACTCGATGAAGGCAACCGGATATCAATTCTAAACTGTTCCACTGTGCCCAATATGACTTCGCAATGGGACTCTCTGCTGACATCTCTTCTCTGTTTGGTCTTTCATTTCGTTCGAGCCCTTGCATAACACGTGACAGATCTGCATCTTCTAGCTGGCACTTTCTTAGCTGTTCCTTGTCCCATTCATCTGTACATGTTATATTCATTAGCCGGACATCTATAATGTCTTCTTTAGCCTCGGCTTTTGAACAGTGCTTGCATTCCAAACTACATGGTCTTCGTGACATTGCATCAGCATTTCCATGGGTACTACCTTTTCGATGCTCAATGGAAAAGTCGTAGCTTTGTAGTCGCTCGATCCACCGTGCCAATTGTCCTTCCGGATTACGGAACTGCAGAAGCCACTTCAACGCTGCGTGGTCTGTCCTGGCACGGAATCGTTGGCCGTAGAGGTATTTGTGAAAATGTTTAATGCACTCTACCAATGCCAACAGCTCTCTCCGTGTAACGCAATAGTTCCTCTCTGGTTTTCCAATTGAACGGCTGTAATATGCAACTACCTTCTCTTGTCCATCGACCAGTTGTGATAAAACGCCTCCTATAGCATATCCGCTCGCATCTGTATCTAGAATAAACGTTGCTCCTGGAATCGGGTATGCCAACATTGGGGCAGTGCACAACCGCTCTTTCAATGTTTGGAAAGCTACTTCTTGCTCCTTCTTCCATTCAAAAGCTTTATTTTTCCTTGTTAGCTCGTGGAGACTATGGGCTAAGCTGGCAAAATTTGGTACAAATCGGCGGTAATATGTGCACAGCCCAAGGAAACTTCTCAATTCATGCAGATTCTGTGGTCTTGGCCAATCCTTTACTGCCTCTATCTTTTCATTTGCTGTACAGAGACCTTCTGTCGTTACCTTGTGGCCCAAATAATTTACTTCCTTTTTAAACAGCGTACACTTTTTGGGACTTAACTTCAGACCAGCGCCAGCTATTCTCTGGAAAACTTCCTCCAGGTTTTTAAGATGTTCATCAAAACTCTTGCCCAATACGATGATGTCGTCCAGATACACCAAGCATGTTTTCCAATGTAGTCCTTTCAGTACCTGGTCCATGAGTCTCTAAAAAGTAGCTGGTGCATTACAAATTCCAAAAGGCATCACTGTAAATTGCCAAAGACCATCACCGACACTGAAGGCGGTTTTCTCTTTATCTTCCTCCTTCACCTCAACTTGCCAGTAGCCGCTTTTCAAGTCCAGTGTGGAAAACCATTTCGTACCAGATAGCGAGTCCAGAGTGTCGTCAATATTTGGCAACGGGTAGCTATCCTTTTTCGTAACGTCATTCAACTTTCGGTAGTCCACGCAAAACCTCATTTTTCCATCCTTCTTCTTTACAAGTACTACCGGTGAGCTCCATGGACTAGCTGATGGTTCGATGACGCCGCTGTCACTCATTTCTTGTATGATTTGACTCACAACTTCCCGCTTCGCCAGTGGAACACTACGTGGAGCTTGACGGATCGGCATCGCATCTCCAGTGTCAATTTGATGTTTCACAACATTGGTGCGGCCTGGTTTGGTTTTCGCGTACTTTATGAGCAGTTGTTTTGCCTTACTCTGATAGGCTTCCTCTAGCCCATGCGTCCATGCCGTGATATCATTTGAAAGATCAGTATTGCTAGATGAAACGTGTTCCTGGAGCTGTTCACAGGTAATAACTACTTCGGCCTCTTGGCATCTTCCCAAAATAGCTCCTTTGGTCAAATTGAATGGTGACTTGAACTCATTGAGTACTCTTACCGGAATACGTCCATCTTGTTTTGTCATAGCCAGGGTTTTTCCTACAAGTATGTTCAGTGCTGATTTATTTGCTGCTTCGACAACCCACAATTTGTTTGTCCCACAATCTCAATCAACCTTTGCCCAGATGACTGCTTCTGATTTTGGTGGTATTTGCTGACTCTCTTCCACCAGCACTCGTTTACTGCTGTAGCCTCTCTCGTAGCCGAAATTAAGAGGCACATCCATGTTCTTATATCGCATCGTCTTGCTTTGCATATCGATTTTGATGCCTTGGTTGATTAAGAAGTCCACTCCAATTATGATTTCATCAACAATACCTGCCACTATAAAATTGTGTAGTACCGTGACGTTCCCAATTACTACTTCACATTCTACTTCTCCAATTACCTGGGTGTCTTCTCCAGTGGCTGTACGCAATATTGCTCCATGCAATGGTCTTATCTTCTTGTTGAATAAATCCGCTCGAATGATGGAATGAGATGCACCCGTATCTACAGTCAGTAAACGTTCCTTTCCATCCACATGTCCTCCGACAGTAAGATTGCTCGACCTTCTTCCAATTTGTGAGATAGAGATTATGGGGCATTCAATTGAGGGAGTCAGCTGTCGCCCCTTGCTGCTGACTCGCTTTAGTTTAACGATTGATTTGTCTTGGAGATTTGCTCATCTCTTTCTGCTCTGCGTTTACGACCACCCACATTATTGGAACTGTTAAGGTTGGTGTTGCAATAACGCGCAATATGCCCTAGCTTTCCACACTTAAAGCATTTGACTGCATCATTATTCTTCTGCTGCGTACCCTTCAATGCTTCCAAAATTGCGTCTACCCAGTCTGGCTTTTCCACTTCCACGCGATGAGCTTTGTACGCTGGCTTACTCAAAAGTGAGGCTGTTTCCTGAGTCAGTGCATGCGATACCGTTTCAGCAAACGTTAGCTTTGGATTCGCATATGTAGCCCCCTTCGTTTCCACATCTCGTATGCCATTTATGAAGCTCTGGATTTTTACCCTTTCAGTGCATTCCACGGGTGCTTCCGCATTTGCAAGATGAGCCAATCTTTCAATATCTGAAGCAAACTCCTGCAATGTCTCATTTGCTTTTTGGTAGCGGTTTTGCAACTCAATTTGGAATATCTGATTCCTATGCTCGCTTCCGTAACGTCTCTCTAAAGCGCTCATCAATGTTATGTAGTGGTTCCGCTCGTACTCTGGGATGGTCTGTAAGATTTCCGCGGCAGGCCCTTTCAGTGCCACGAACAGAGCTGCAACTTTATCTTCAGCATTCCATTGGTTCACTGCTGCGGTCTTCTCAAACTGTAGCTTAAAGACCTGGAAAGGAACAGAACAGTCAAAGGATGGTGTTTTTACCTTTGGATTACTAGTTGAAACTGCTGGGCGATTTAGTTGCAACTGCTCGATACGTCCTCTCAAAGCATCCACCTCGGCCTCGATTTTTTCTTCAAACTGTAAAATTTTTATATCTTGCGCCTCCAACTTCGAGGAAATACGAACTTCTTGCTCTTCCAGTTGAGCAGAGATCTGCGATGATATCTGTGCTGAAATTTGAGAAGACATTTCGGATATCCGTGCCTCTTGTGCTTCCATCTTCGATGTAATCTGTGTCGACATTTCTGACATACGCGTTTCTTGTGATTCCATCTGGGATACCATATACGTCTTCTGTTCTTCGAGCTGAGATGCTAGTTGAGATGTTATATCTGTCTTTTGCGATTCCAGTTGAGAAGCCACTGTCGATGTTTGAGCCGATATTGCAGCCAAAATCATGTTCAAGTCTTTGCTCGTAACTGTTTGCGTAACTGTCTCTTCCATTTTTGTTGTTTCCTCGCCTTCAAGATGAAAGTCATACTCTTCCACGTCAATTCCTTCTAATTTCATTGCCTCTCGTAGCCGTGCCTGAAGTTCGAGCTTAACGCCGCCACGGGCTTCCAACTCCTTCTTTAGTTGCTGGATCTTCAATTCACTGAACTTTGCCATGTCCTTGTTGTCCTCTGGAATTTATTCAACAATTCCTCTTCTGACACCAATTGTAACGATTTTCTCTGCAAATCCTCTTATTTGCCCTTTTGCTAGGTTCGTATCGCTAAACTGTTGAATAAATAACTCCAATATTGAATAATGGAAAAATGGCCTTTATTAAAGTACTTCACAATAACACTCAAACTGTGCAACGAATAGCTTGCTTAATAACCACACTTATTGATAGCTCAATGAAACTCTACTATTCAAAATAATACTGCTATTGCTCGCTAGATATCATCTTAATTGCAACTGCTTGACAACTCAAATCAAACTGAATTCTTCTTACTCGCCTGCCCCGCTTTTATAGTTTACGCTGCATGCTTCTAAGCTCTTCGATTTCCAGAACTTACTAGTTATTTTCGGCTACAAAATCGCCAGCCACAACTACGTGCACAAATTATTGCTCTCCCTTGTGACAACTCAGATAAGATATATGCATGTGTTTGTGCATTGCCGCTCCGCTGCTCGTATACGTACATATGTGTAGACGCAATTATTTATTCGTTTATGTAGATACATAATGACTGAATTATTGATGTGAATGTTTGTAGTTTACAGTCTCTCGCGCATACATAGGCGTATAAGTAAATGCATCTGTGTGTGACTTATTTCGGCTGCCTTATATATTTGTATACATGATTTGATTATTGACGTAAATACTGCTTATCGTGGCCTTAGATCGCCTTAGTGATGGGATAACTTAGTGATGCTAATATCAGTGAGAATATAATACCACGAACAGTATTCCTGCCAAGATTTCAAGGGTTTTTATTTCGCCCTGCAGAACTTTTTCATTTCATTCTACTTAATATAGTAGGTGTCACACCCATTTTACAAAGTTTTTTTCTAAAGTTATATTTTGTGTCAATAAACCAATCCAAATACCATGTTTCATCCCTTTTTTCGAATTTGGTATAGAATTATGGCATTTTTTTCGTTTTTGGTAATTTTCGATATCAAAAAAGTGGGCGTGGTTATAGTCCGATATTGTTCATTTTAAATAGCGATCTGAGATGAGTTCAGATAAGTACGTGAACTGAGTTTAGTAAAGATATATAGATTTTTTCTCAAGTTATCGTGTTAACGGCCGAGCGGAAGGACAGGCGGTCGACTGTGTATAAAAACTGGGCGTGGCTTCAGCCGATTTCGCCCTTTTTCACAGAAATAAGTCACTGTCCCAGAATCTAAGCCCCTACCAAATTTCACAAGGATTGGTAAATTGTTGTTCGACTTATGGCATTAAAAGTATCCTAGACAAATTAAATGAAAAAGGGCGGTGCCGCGCCCATTTTGAAATTTTCGTTTATTTTTGCATTTCGTTGCACCATATCATTAATGGAGTTGAATGTTGACATAATTTACTTATATACTATAAAGATATTAAATTTTTTGTTAAAATTTGACTTAAAAAAAAAAATTTTTTTAAAGTGGGCGTGGTCGTTCTCCGATTTTGCTAATTTTTATTAAGCATACATATAGTAATAG
Source organism: Eurosta solidaginis (assembly GCF_040869045.1). Taxonomy (NCBI): domain Eukaryota; kingdom Metazoa; phylum Arthropoda; class Insecta; order Diptera; family Tephritidae; genus Eurosta; species Eurosta solidaginis. Next base: position 27,310 of record NW_027137306.1, on the reverse strand, counting down.
GAGTAACGTTCCTGCCAAATTTTATCATGATATCTTCAACGACTGCCAAATTACAGCTTGCAAAGCTTTGAAATTACCTTCTTTTAATAGTGGGCGGTGCCACTCCCATTGTCCAAAATTTTACTAATTTTCTATTCAGCGTCATCAGTTCAACTCACCTCCTACCAAGTTTCATCGCTTTATCCGTCTTTGGTAATGAATTATCGCACTTTTTCGGTTTTTCGAAATTTTCGATATCGAAAAAGTGGGCGTGGTTATAGTCCGATATTGTTCATTTTAAATAGCGATCTGAGATGAGTGCTCAGGAACCTACATACCAAATTTCATCAAGATACCTCAAAATTTACTCAAGTTATCGTGTTAACGGACAGACGGACGGACGGACGGGCATGGCTCAATCAAATTTTTTTTTCTATACTACTGATGATTTTGATATATGGAAGTCTATATCTCTTGAGCTCTGCTCAACTGAGTATAAACAAGTAAGGAAGGTTAAGTTCGGGTGTAACCGAACATTACATACTCAGTTGAGAGCTATGGTGACAACATAAGGGAAAATAACCATGTAGGAAAATGAACCGAGGGTAATCCTGGAATGTGTTTGTATGCCATGTGTATCAAATGAAAGGTTTTAAAGAGTATTTTATGAGGGAGTGGGCCATAGTTCTATAGGTGGACGCCATTTAGGGATATCGCCATAAAGGTGGATCAGGGTTGACTCTAGAATTGGTTTGTACGATATGGGTATCAAATGAAAGGTGTTAATGAGTATTTTAAAAGGGAGTGATTCTTAGTTCCATAGGGGGACGCTGTTTCGAGATATCGCCATAAAGGTGGACCAGGGGTGACCCTAGAATTTGTTTGTACGATATGGGTATCAAATGAAAGGGATTAATGAACATTTTAAAAGGGAGTGGGCCTTAGTTCTATAGGTGGACGCCTTTTCGAGATACCGCCATAAAGGTGGACCAGGGGTGACTCTAGAATGCTTTTGTACAATATGGGTATCAAACGAAAGGTGTTAAAGAGTATTTCAAAAGAGCTTGGGGTTTAGCTCTATAGGTGGACGCCTTTTCGAGATATCGCCATTAAGGTGGAACAGGGGTGACTCTAGAATGTGTTTGTACGGTATGGGTATCAAATTAAAGGTATTAATGAGGGATTTAAAAGGGAGTAGTGGTAGTTGTATAGGTGGTCGCCTTTTCGAGATATCGGCATAAAGGTGGACCAGGGGTGACTCTAGAATGCGTTTGTACAATATGGGTATCAAACGAAAGGTGTTAACGAACATTTTAAAAGCGAGTGGGCCTTAGTTCTATAGGTGGACGCCTTTTCGAGATATCGCCATAAAGGTGGACCAGCGGTGACCCTAGAGTTTGTTTGTACGATATGGGTATCAAATGAAAGATGTTAATGAACATTTTAAAAGGGAGTGGGCCTTAGTTCTATAGGTGGACGCCTTTTCGAGATACCGCCATAAAGGTGGACCAGGGGTGACTCTAGAATGCGTTTGTACAATATGGGTATCAAACGAAAGGTGTTAATGAGTATTTCAAAAGGGCGTGGGGTTTAGTTCTATAGATGGACGCCTTTTTGGAGATATCGCCATTAAGGTGGACCAGGGGTGACTCTAGAATGTGTTTGTACGATATGGGTATCAAATTAAAGGTATTAGTGAGGGCTTTAAAAGGGAGTGGTGGTAGTTGTATAGGTGGTCGCCTTTTCGAGATATTGGCATAAAGGTGGACCAGGGGTGACTCTAAAATGCGTTTGTACAATATGGGTATCAAACGAAAGGTGTTAATGAGTATTTCAAAAGGGCGTGGGGTTTAGTTCTATAGATGGACGCCTTTTCGAGATATCGCCATTAAGGTGGACCAGGGGTGACTCTAGAATGTGTTTGTACGATATGGGTATCAAATTAAAGGTATTAATGAGGGTTTTAAAAGGGAGTGGTGGTAGTTGTATAGGTGGTCGCCTTTTCGAGACCAGGGGTGGACCAGGGGTAACTCTATAATGCGTTTGTACAATATGGGTATCAAACGAAAGGTGTTAATGAGTATTTTAATAGGGCGTGGGCTTAGTTCTATAGGTGGACGCCTTTTCGAGATATCGCCATAAAGGTGGACCAGGGGTAACTCTAGAATGTGTTTGTACGATATGGGTATCAAATTAAAGGTATTAATGAGGGTTTTAAAAGGGAGTGGTGGTAGTTGTATAGGTGGTCGCCTTTTCGGGATATCGGCATAAAGGTCGACCTAGGGGTGACTCTAGAATGCGTTTGTACAATATGGCTATCAAACGAAAGATGTTAATGAGTATTTTAAAGGGAGTGGACTTTAGTTCTATAGGTGGACGCCTTTTCGAGATATCGCCATAAAGGTGGACCAGGTGTGACTCTAGAATGTGTTTGTACGATGTCGGTATCAAATTAAAGGTATTAATGAGGGTTTTAAAAGGGAGTGGTGGTAGTTGTATAGGTGGTCGCCTTTTCGAGATATCGCCATAAAGCTGGACCAGGGGTGACTCTAGACTTTGTTTGTACGATATGGGTATCAAATGAAAGGTGTTAATGAATCTTTTTAAAAGGGAGTGGGCCTTAGTTCTAAAGGTGGTCGACTTTTTGAGATCTCGCCATAAACGTGGACCAGGGGTGACTCTAGAATATGTTTGTACAATATGGGTATCAAACGAAAGGTGTTAATGAGTATTTTAAAAGGGAGTGGGCCTTAGTTCTATAGGTGGACGCCTTTTCGAGATATCGCCATAAAGGTGGACCCGGGGTGACTCTAGAATGCGTTTGTACAATATGGTTATCAAACCAAAGGTGTTAATGAGTATTTCAAAAGGGCGTGGGGCTTAGTTCTATAGGTGGACGCCTTCTCGAGATATCGCCATAAAGGTGGACCAGGGGTGACTCTAGAATGTGTTTGTACGATATCGGTATCAAATTAAAGGTATTAATGAGGATTTTAAAAGGGAGTGGTGGTAGTTGTATAGGCGGTCGCCTTTTCGAGATATCGCCATAAAGGTGGACCAGGGGTGACTATAGAATATGTTTGTACGATATGGGTATCAAATGAAAGGTGTTAATGAGTATTTTAAAAGGGTGTGGGGCTTAGTTCTATAGGTGGACGCATTTTCGATATATCGCCATAGAGGTGGACCAGGGGTGACTCTAGAATGCGTTTGTACAATATGGGTATCAAACGAAAGGTGTTAATGAGTATTTTAAAAGGGCGTGGGTCTTAGTTCTATAGGTGGACGCCTTTTCGAGATATCGCCATTAAGGTGGAACAGGGGTGACTCTAGAATGTGTTTGTACGGTATGGGTATCAAATTAAAGGTATTAATGAGGGATTTAAAAGGGAGTAGTGGTAGTTGTATAGGTGGTCGCCTTTTCGAGATATCGGCATAAAGGTGGACCAGGGGTGACTCTAGAATGCGTTTGTACAATATGGGTATCAAACGAAAGGTGTTAACGAACATTTTAAAAGGGAGTGGGCCTTAGTTCTATAGGTGGACGCCTTTTCGAGATATCGCCATAAAGGTGGACCAGCGGTGACCCTAGAGTTTGTTTGTACGATATGGGTATCAAATGAAAGGGGTTAATGAACATTTTAAAAGGGAGTGGGCCTTAGTTCTATAGGTGGACGCCTTTTCGAGATACCGCCATAAAGGTGGACCAGGGGTGACTCTAGAATGCGTTTGTACAATATGGGTATCAAACGAAAGGTGTTAATGAGTATTTCAAAAGGGCGTGGGGTTTAGTTCTATAGATGGACGCCTTTTTGGAGATATCGCCATTAAGGTGGACCAGGGGTGACTCTAGAATGTGTTTGTACGATATGGGTATCAAATTAAAGGTATTAATGAGGGCTTTAAAAGGGAGTTGTGGTAGTTGTATAGGTGGTCGCCTTTTCGAGATATTTGCATACAGGTGGACCAGGGGTGACTCTAGAATGCGTTTGTACAATATGGGTATCAAACGAAAGGTGTTAATGAGTATTTCAAAAGGGCGTGGGGTTTAGTTCTATAGATGGACGCCTTTTCGAGATATCGCCATTAAGGTGGACCAGGCGTGACTCTAGAATGTGTTTGTACGATATGGGTATCAAATTAAAGGTGTTAATGAGGGTTTTAAAAGGGAGTGGTGGTAGTTGTATAGGTGGTCGCCTTTTCGAGATATTGGCATAAAGGTGGACCAGGGGTGACTCTATAATGCGTTTGTACAATATGGGTATGAAACGAAAGGTGTTAATGAGTATTTTAATAGGGCGTGGCCTTAGTTCTATAGGTGGACGCCTTTTCGAGATATCGCCATAAAGGTGGACCAGGGGTAACTCTAGAATGTGTTTGTACGATATGGGTATCAAATTAAAGGTATTAATGAGGGTTTTAAAAGGGAGTGGTGGTAGTTGTATAGGTGGTCGCCTTGACGGGATATCGGCATAAAGGTCGACCTAGGGGTGACTCTAGAATGCGTTTGTACAATATGGCTATCAAACGAAAGATGTTAATGAGTATTTTAAAGGGAGTGGACTTTAGTTCTATAGGTGGACGCCTTTTCGAGATATCGCCATAAAGGTGGACCAGGTGTGACTCTAGAATGTGTTTGTACGATGTCGGTATCAAATTAAAGGTATTAATGAGGGTTTTAAAAGGGAGTGGTGGTAGTTGTATAGGTGGTCGCCTTTTCGAGATATCGCCATAAAGCTGGACCAGGGGTGACCCTAGACTTTGTTTGTACGATATGGGTATCAAATGAAAGGTGTTAATGAATCTTTTTAAAAGGGGGTGGGCCTTAGTTCTAAAGGTGGTCGACTTTTTGAGATCTCGCCATAAACGTGGACCAGGGGTGACTCTAGAATATGTTTGTACAATATGGGTATCAAACGAAAGGTGTTAATGAGTATTTTAAAAGGGAGTGGCCTTAGTTCTATAGGTGGACGCCTTTTCGAGATATCGCCATAAAGGTGGACCCGGGGTGACTCTAGAATGCGTTTGTACAATATGGTTATCAAACCAAAGGTGTTAATGAGTATTTCAAAAGGGCGTGGGGCTTAGTTCTATAGGTGGACGCCTTCTCGAGATATCGCCATAAAGGTGGACCAGAGGTGACTCTAGAATGTGTTTGTACGATATCGGTATCAAATTAAAGGTATTAATGAGGATTTTAAAAGGGAGTGGTGGTAGTTGTATAGGCGGTCGCCTTTTCGAGATATCGCCATAAAGGTGGACCAGGGGTGACTATAGAATATGTTTGTACGATATGTGTATCAAATGAAAGGTGTTAATGAGTATTTTAAAAGGGCGTGGGGCTTAGTTCTATAGGTGGACGCATTTTCGATATATTGCCATAGAGGTGGACCAGGGGTGACTCTAAAATGGGTTTGTACGATATGGGTATCAAATTAAAGGTATTAATGAGACTTTTAAAAGGGAGTGGTGGTAGTTGTATATGTGAAGGCGTTTTCCAGATATGGACCAAAATGTGGACCAGGGTGACCCAAAACATCATCTGTTGGATACCGCTAATTTATTAATATATATAATACCACGAACAGTATTCCTGCCAAGATTTCAAGGGTTTTTATTTCGCCCTGCAGAACTTTTTCATTTCATTCTACTTAATATGGTAGGTGTCACACCCATTTTACAAAGTTTTTATCTAAAGTTATATTTTGCGTCAATAAACGAATCCAAATACCATGTTTCATCCCTTTTTTCGAATTTGGTATAGAATTATGGGTATCAAACGAAAGGTGTTAATGAGTATTTCAAAAGAGCTTGGGGTTTAGCTCTATAGGTGGACGCCTTTTCGAGATATCGCAATTAAGGTGGAACAGGGGTGACTCTAGGATGTGTTTGTACGATACCCATTATCAAATTAAAGGTATTAATGAGGGATTTAAAAGGGAGTAGTGGTAGTTGTATAGGTAGTCGCCTTTTCGAGATATCGGCATAAAGGTGGACCAGGGGTGACTATAGAATGCGTTTGTACAATATGGGTATCAAACGAAAGGTGTTAATGAACATTTTAAAAGGGAGTGGGCCTTAGTTCTATTGGTGGACGCCTTTTCGAGATATCGCCATAAAGGTGGACCAGGGGTGACCCTAGAGTTTGTTTGTACGATATGGGTATCAAATGAAAGGGGTTAATGAACATTTTAAAAGGGAGTGGGCCTTAGTTTTATAGGTGGACGCCTTTTCGAGATACCGCCATAAAGGTGGACCAGGGGTGACTCTAGAATGCGTTTGTACAATATGGGTATCAAACGAAAAGTGTTAATGAGTATTTCAAAAGGGCGTGGGGTTTAGTTCTATGGATGGACGCCTTTTCGAGATATCGCCATTAAGGTGTACCAGGGGTGACTCTAGAATGTATTTGTACGATATGGGTATCAAATTAAAGGTATTAATGAGGGTTTTAAAAGGGAGTGGTGGTAGTTGTATAGGTGGTCGCCTTTTCGAGATATTGGCATAAAGGTGGACCAGGGGTGACTCTAGAATGCGTTTGTACAATATGGGTATCAAACGAAATGTGTTAATGAGTATTTTAAAAGGGCGTGGGTCTTAGTTCTATAGGTGGACGCCTTTTCGAGATATCTACATAAAGGTGGACTAGGGGTGACTCTAGAATGTGTTTGTACGATATGGGTATCAAATTAAAGGTATTAATGGGGGATTTAAAAGGGAGTAGTGGTAGTTGTATAGGTGGTCGCCTTTTCGAGATATCGGCATAAAGGTGGACCAGGGGTGACTCTAGAATGCGTTTGTGCAATATGGGTATCAAACGAAAGGTGTTAATGAACATTTTAAAAGGGAGTGGGCCTTAGTTCTATAGGTGGACGCCTTTTCGAAATATCGCCATAAAGGTGGACCAGGGGTGACCCTAGAGTTTGTTTGTACGATATGGGTATCAAATGAAAGGGGTTAATGAACATTTTAAAAGGGAGTGGGCCTTAGTTCTATAGGTGGACGCCTTTTCGAGATACCGCCATAAAGGTGGACCAGGGGTGACTCTAGAATGCGTTTGTACAATATGGGTATCAAACGAAAGGTGTTAATGAGTATTTCAAAAGGGCGTGGGGTTTAGTTCTACAGATGGACGCCTTTTCGAGATATCGCCATTAAGGTGGACCAGGGGATACTCTAGAATGTGTTTGTACGATATGGGTATCAAACTAAAGGTATTAATGAGGGTTTTAAAAAGGAGTGGTGGTAGTTGTATAGGTGGTCGCATTTTCGAGATATTGGCATAAAGGTGGACCAGGGGTGACTCTAGAATGTGTTTGTACGATATGGGTATCAAACTAAAGGTATTAATGAGGGTTTTAAAAAGGAGTGGTGGTAGTTGTATAGGTGGTCGCATTTTCGAGATATTGGCATAAAGGTGGACCAGGGGTGACTCTAGAATGCGTTTGTACAATATGGGTATCAAACGAAAGGTATTAATGAGGGTTTTAAAAAGGAGTGGTGGTAGTTGTATAGGTGGTCGCATTTTCGAAATATCGCCATAAAGGTGGACCAGGGGTAACTCTAGAATGTGTTTGTACGATATGGGTATCAAATTAAAGGTATTAATGAGGGTTTTAAAAGGGAGTGGTGGTAGTTGTATAGGTGGTCGCCTTTTCGGGATATCGGCATAAAGGTCGACCAGGGGTGACTCTAGAATGCGTCTGTACAATATGGCTATCAAACGAAAGATGTTAATGAGTATTTTAAAGGGAGTGGACCTTAGTTCTATAGGTGGACGCCTTTTCGAGATATCGCCATAAAGGTGGACCAGGTGTGACTCTAGAATGTATTTGTACGATGTCGGTATCAAATTAAAGGTATTAATGAGGGTTTTAAAAGGGAGCGGTGGTAGTTGTATAGGTGGTCAACTTTTCGAGATATCGCCATAAAGGTGGACCATGGGTGACTCTAGACTTTGTTTGTACGATATGGGTATCAAATGAAAGGTGTTAATGAATCTTGTTAAAAGGGAGTGGGCCTTAGTTCTATAGGTGGTCAACTTTTTGAGATCTCGCCATAAACGTGGACCAGGGGTGACTCTAAAATATGTTTGTACAATATGGGTATCAAACGAAAGGTGTTAATGAGTATTTTAAAAGGGCGTGGGGCTTAGTTCTATAGGTGGACGCCTTTTCGATATATCGCCATAAAGGTGGACCCGGGGTGACTCTAGAATGCGTTTTTACAATATGGTTATCAAACCAAAGGTGTTAATGAGTATTTCAAAAGGGCGTGGGGCTTAGTTCTATAGGTGGACGCCTTCTCGAGATATCGCCATAAAGGTGGACTAGTGGCTCTAGAATGTGTTTGTACGATATCGGTATCAAATTAAAGGTATTAATGAGGATTTTAAAAGGGAGTGGTGGTAGTTGTATAGGCAGGTCGCCTTTTCGAGATATCGCCATAAAGGTGGACCAGGGGTGACTCTAGAATATGTTTGTACGATATGGGTATCAAATGAAAGGTGTTAATGAGTATTTTAAAAGGGCGTGGGGCTTAGTTCTATAGGTGGACGCCTTTTCGATATATCGCCATAGAGGTGGACCAGGGGTGACTTTAGAATGGGTTTGTACGATATGGGTATCAAATTAAAGGTATTAATGAGGCTTTTAAAAGGGAGTGGTGGTAGTTGTATATGTGAAGGCGTTTTCCAGATATCGACCAAAATGTGGACCAGGGTGACCCAGAACATCATCTGTTGGATACCGCTAATTTATTAATATATATAATACCACGAACAGTATTCCTGCCAAGATTTCAAGGGTTTTTATTTCGCCCTGCAGAACTTTTTCATTTCATTCTACTTAATATGGTAGGTGTCACACCCATTTTACAAAGTTTTTTTCTAAAGTTATATTTTGCGTCAATAAACCAATCCAAGTACCATGTTTCATCCCTTTTTTCGAATTTGGTATAGAATTATGGCATTTTTTTCGTTTTTGGTAATTTTCGATATCGAAAAAGTGGGCGTGGTTATAGTCCGATATTGTTCATTTTAAATAGCGATCTGAGATGAGTTCAGATAAGTACGTGAACTGAGTTTAGTAAAGATATATCGATTTTTGCTCAAGTTATCTTGTTAACGGCCGAGCGGAAGGACAGACGGTCGACTGTGTATAAAAACTGGGCGTGGCTTCAGCCGATTTCGCCCTTTTTCACAGAAATAAGTTATTGTCCCAGAATCTAAGCCCCTACCAAATTTCACAAGGATTGGTAAATTGTTGTTCGACTTATGGCATTAAAAGTATCCTAGACAAATTAAATGAAAAAGGGCGGTGCCGCGCCCATTTTGAAATTTTCGTTTATTTTTGCAATTTGTTGCACCATATCATTAATGGAGTTGAATGTTGACATAATTTACTTATATACTGTAAAGATATTAAATTTTTTGTTAAAATTTGACTTAAAATTTTTTTTTTTTTTAAGTGGGCGTGGTCGTTCTCCGATTTTGCTAATTTTTATTAAGCATACATACAGTAATAGGAGTAACGTTCCAAATGTCATCATGATATCTTCAACGACTGCCAAATTACAGCTTGCAAAGCTTTGAAATTACCTTCTTTTAAAAGTGGGCGGTGCCACTCCCATTGTCCAAAATTTTACTAATTTTCTATTCAGCGTCATCAGTTCAACTGACCTACCAAGTTTCATCGCTTTATCCGTCTTTGGTAATGAATTATCGCACTTTTTCGGTTTTTCGAAATTTTCGATATCGAAAAAGTGGGCGTGGTTATAGTCCGATATTGTTCATTTTAAATAGCGTTCTGAGATGAGTGCTCAGGAACCTATATACCAAATTTCATCAAGATACCTCAAAATTTACTCAAGTTATCATGTTAACGGACAGACGGACAGACGGACGGACATGGCTCCATCAAATTTTTTTTTTCTATACTGATGATTTTGATATATGGAAGTCTATATCTATCTCGATTCCTTTATACCTGTACAAACAACCGTTATCCAATCAAAGTTAATATACTCTGTGAGCTCTGCTCAACTGAGTATAAACAAGTAAGGAAGGTTAAGTTCGGGTGTAACCGAACATTACATACTCAGTTGAGAGCTATGGTGACAACAAAAGGGCAAATAACCATGTAGGAAAATGAACCGAGGGTAATCCTGGAATGTGTTTGTATGCCATGTGTATCAAATGAAAGGTATTAAAGAGTATTTTATGAGGGTGTGGGCCATAGTTCTATAGGTGGACGCCATTTAGGGATATCGCCATAAAGGTGGATCAGGGTTGACTCTAGAATTTGTTTGTACGATATGGGTATCAAATGAAAGGTGTTAATGAGTATTTTAAAAGGGAGTGATCCTTAGTTCCATAGGTGGACGCCGTTTCGAGATATCGCCATAAAGGTGGACCAGGGGTGACCCTGGGATTTGTTTGTACGATATGGGTATCAAATGAAAGGGGTTAATGAACATTTTAAAAGGGAGTGGGCCTTAGTTCTATAGTGGACGCCTTTTCGAGATACCGCCATAAAGGTAGACCAGGGGTGACTCTAGAATGCGTTTGTACAATATGGGTATCAAACGAAAGGTGTTAATGAGTATTTCAAAAGGGCTTGGGGTTTAGCTCTATAGGTGGACGCCTTTTTCGAGATATCGCCATTAAGGTGAACCAGGGGTGACTCTAGAATGTGTTTGTGCGATATGGGTATCAAATTAAAGTTATTAATGAGGGATTTAAAAGGGAGTGGTGGTAGTTGCATAGGTGGTCGCCTTTTCGAGATTTCGGCATAAAGGTGGACCAGGGGTGACTCTAGAATGCGTTTGTACAATATGGGTATCAAACGAAAGGTGTTAATGAGTATTTCAAAAGGGCGTGGGGTTTAGTTCTATAGATGGACGCCTTTTCGAGATATCGCCATTAAGGTGGACCAGGCGTGACTCTAGAATGTGTTTGTACGATATGGGTATCAAATTAAAGGTGTTAATGAGGGTTTTAAAAGGGAGTGGTGGTAGTTGTATAGGTGGTCGCCTTTTCGAGATATTGGCATAAAGGTGGACCAGGGGTGACTCTATAATGCGTTTGTACAATATGGGTATGAAACGAAAGGTGTTAATGAGTATTTTAATAGGGCGTGGCCTTAGTTCTATAGGTGGACGCCTTTTCGAGATATCGCCATAAAGGTGGACCAGGGGTAACTCTAGAATGTGTTTGTACGATATGGGTATCAAATTAAAGGTATTAGTGAGGGCTTTAAAAGGGAGTGGTGGTAGTTGTATAGGTGGTCGCCTTTTCGAGATATTGGCATAAAGGTGGACCAGGGGTGACTCTAAAATGCGTTTGTACAATATGGGTATCAAACGAAAGGTGTTAATGAGTATTTCAAAAGGGCGTGGGGTTTAGTTCTATAGATGGACGCCTTTTCGAGATATCGCCATTAAGGTGGACCAGGGGTGACTCTAGAATGTGTTTGTACGATATGGGTATCAAATTAAAGGTATTAATGAGGGTTTTAAAAGGGAGTGGTGGTAGTTGTATAGGTGGTCGCCTTTTCGAGACCAGGGGTGGACCAGGGGTAACTCTATAATGCGTTTGTACAATATGGGTATCAAACGAAAGGTGTTAATGAGTATTTTAATAGGGCGTGGGCTTAGTTCTATAGGTGGACGCCTTTTCGAGATATCGCCATAAAGGTGGACCAGGGGTAACTCTAGAATGTGTTTGTACGATATGGGTATCAAATTAAAGGTATTAATGAGGGTTTTAAAAGGGAGTGGTGGTAGTTGTATAGGTGGTCGCCTTTTCGGGATATCGGCATAAAGGTCGACCTAGGGGTGACTCTAGAATGCGTTTGTACAATATGGCTATCAAACGAAAGATGTTAATGAGTATTTTAAAGGGAGTGGACTTTAGTTCTATAGGTGGACGCCTTTTCGAGATATCGCCATAAAGGTGGACCAGGTGTGACTCTAGAATGTGTTTGTACGATGTCGGTATCAAATTAAAGGTATTAATGAGGGTTTTAAAAGGGAGTGGTGGTAGTTGTATAGGTGGTCGCCTTTTCGAGATATCGCCATAAAGCTGGACCAGGGGTGACTCTAGACTTTGTTTGTACGATATGGGTATCAAATGAAAGGTGTTAATGAATCTTTTTAAAAGGGAGTGGGCCTTAGTTCTAAAGGTGGTCGACTTTTTGAGATCTCGCCATAAACGTGGACCAGGGGTGACTCTAGAATATGTTTGTACAATATGGGTATCAAACGAAAGGTGTTAATGAGTATTTTAAAAGGGAGTGGGCCTTAGTTCTATAGGTGGACGCCTTTTCGAGATATCGCCATAAAGGTGGACCCGGGGTGACTCTAGAATGCGTTTGTACAATATGGTTATCAAACCAAAGGTGTTAATGAGTATTTCAAAAGGGCGTGGGGCTTAGTTCTATAGGTGGACGCCTTCTCGAGATATCGCCATAAAGGTGGACCAGGGGTGACTCTAGAATGTGTTTGTACGATATCGGTATCAAATTAAAGGTATTAATGAGGATTTTAAAAGGGAGTGGTGGTAGTTGTATAGGCGGTCGCCTTTTCGAGATATCGCCATAAAGGTGGACCAGGGGTGACTATAGAATATGTTTGTACGATATGGGTATCAAATGAAAGGTGTTAATGAGTATTTTAAAAGGGTGTGGGGCTTAGTTCTATAGGTGGACGCATTTTCGATATATCGCCATAGAGGTGGACCAGGGGTGACTCTAAAATGGGTTTGTACGATATGGGTATCAAATTAAAGGTATTAATGAGACTTTTAAAAGGGAGTGGTGGTAGTTGTATATGTGAAGGCGTTTTCCAGATATGGACCAAAATGTGGACCAGGGTGACCCAGAACATCATCTGTTGGATACCGCTAATTTATTAATATATATAATACCACGAACAGTATTCCTGCCAAGATTTCAAGGGTTTTTATTTCGCCCTGCAGAACTTTTTCATTTCATTCTACTTAATATGGTAGGTGTCACACCCATTTTACAAAGTTTTTTTCTAAAGTTATATTTTGCGTCAATAAACCAATCCAAATACCATGTTTCATCCCTTTTTTCGAAATTGGTATAGAATTATGGGTATCAAACGAAAGGTGTTAATGAGTATTTCAAAAGAGCTTGGGGTTTAGCTCTATAGGTGGACGCCTTTTCGAGATATCGCAATTAAGGTGGAACAGGGGTGACTCTAGGATGTGTTTGTACGATACCCATTATCAAATTAAAGGTATTAATGAGGGATTTAAAAGGGAGTAGTGGTAGTTGTACAGGTGGTCGCCTTTTCGAGATATCGGCATAAAGGTGGACCAGGGGTGACTATAGAATGCGTTTGTACAATATGGGTATCAAACGAAAGGTGTTAATGAACATTTTAAAAGGGAGTGGGCCTTAGTTCTATTGGTGGACGCCTTTTCGAGATATCGCCATAAAGGTGGACCAGGGGTGACCCTAGAGTTTGTTTGTACGATATGGGTATCAAATGAAAGGGGTTAATGAACATTTTAAAAGGGAGTGGGCCTTAGTTTTATAGGTGGACGCCTTTTCGAGATACCGCCATAAAGGTGGACCAGGGGTGACTCTTGAATGCGTTTGTACAATATGGGTATCAAACGAAAGGTGTTAATGAGTATTTCAAAAGGGCGTGGGGTTTAGTTCTATGGATGGACGCCTTTTCGAGATATCGCCATTAAGGTGTACCAGGGGTGACTCTAGAATGTATTTGTACGATATGGGTATCAAATTAAAGGTATTAATGAGGGTTTTAAAAGGGAGTGGTGGTAGTTGTATAGGTGGTCGCCTTTTCGAGATATTGGCATAAAGGTGGACCAGGGGTGACTCTAGAATGCGTTTGTACAATATGGGTATCAAACGAAAGGTGTTAATGAGTATTTTAAAAGGGCGTGGGTCTTAGTTCTATAGGTGGACGCCTTTTCGAGATATCGCCATTAAGGTGGAACAGGGGTGACTCTAGAATGTGTTTGTACGGTATGGGTATCAAATTAAAGGTATTAATGAGGGATTTAAAAGGGAGTAGTGGTAGTTGTATAGGTGGTCGCCTTTTCGAGATATCGGCATAAAGGTGGACCAGGGGTGACTCTAGAATGCGTTTGTACAATATGGGTATCAAACGAAAGGTGTTAACGAACATTTTAAAAGGGAGTGGGCCTTAGTTCTATAGGTGGACGCCTTTTCGAGATATCGCCATAAAGGTGGACCAGCGGTGACCCTAGAGTTTGTTTGTACGATATGGGTATCAAATGAAAGGGGTTAATGAACATTTTAAAAGGGAGTGGGCCTTAGTTCTATAGGTGGACGCCTTTTCGAGATACCGCCATAAAGGTGGACCAGGGGTGACTCTAGAATGCGTTTGTACAATATGGGTATCAAACGAAAGGTGTTAATGAGTATTTCAAAAGGGCGTGGGGTTTAGTTCTATAGATGGACGCCTTTTTGGAGATATCGCCATTAAGGTGGACCAGGGGTGACTCTAGAATGTGTTTGTACGATATGGGTATCAAATTAAAGGTATTAATGAGGGCTTTAAAAGGGAGTTGTGGTAGTTGTATAGGTGGTCGCCTTTTCGAGATATTTGCATACAGGTGGACCAGGGGTGACTCTAGAATGCGTTTGTACAATATGGGTATCAAACGAAAGGTGTTAATGAGTATTTCAAAAGGGCGTGGGGTTTAGTTCTATAGATGGACGCCTTTTCGAGATATCGCCATTAAGGTGGACCAGGCGTGACTCTAGAATGTGTTTGTACGATATGGGTATCAAATTAAAGGTGTTAATGAGGGTTTTAAAAGGGAGTGGTGGTAGTTGTATAGGTGGTCGCCTTTTCGAGATATTGGCATAAAGGTGGACCAGGGGTGACTCTATAATGCGTTTGTACAATATGGGTATGAAACGAAAGGTGTTAATGAGTATTTTAATAGGGCGTGGCCTTAGTTCTATAGGTGGACGCCTTTTCGAGATATCGCCATAAAGGTGGACCAGGGGTAACTCTAGAATGTGTTTGTACGATATGGGTATCAAATTAAAGGTATTAATGAGGGTTTTAAAAGGGAGTGGTGGTAGTTGTATAGGTGGTCGCCTTGACGGGATATCGGCATAAAGGTCGACCTAGGGGTGACTCTAGAATGCGTTTGTACAATATGGCTATCAAACGAAAGATGTTAATGAGTATTTTAAAGGGAGTGGACTTTAGTTCTATAGGTGGACGCCTTTTCGAGATATCGCCATAAAGGTGGACCAGGTGTGACTCTAGAATGTGTTTGTACGATGTCGGTATCAAATTAAAGGTATTAATGAGGGTTTTAAAAGGGAGTGGTGGTAGTTGTATAGGTGGTCGCCTTTTCGAGATATCGCCATAAAGCTGGACCAGGGGTGACCCTAGACTTTGTTTGTACGATATGGGTATCAAATGAAAGGTGTTAATGAATCTTTTTAAAAGGGGGTGGGCCTTAGTTCTAAAGGTGGTCGACTTTTTGAGATCTCGCCATAAACGTGGACCAGGGGTGACTCTAGAATATGTTTGTACAATATGGGTATCAAACGAAAGGTGTTAATGAGTATTTTAAAAGGGAGTGGCCTTAGTTCTATAGGTGGACGCCTTTTCGAGATATCGCCATAAAGGTGGACCTGGGGTGACTCTAGAATGCGTTTGTACAATATGGTTATCAAACCAAAGGTGTTAATGAGTATTTCAAAAGGGCGTGGGGCTTAGTTCTATAGGTGGACGCCTTCTCGAGATATCGCCATAAAGGTGGACCAGAGGTGACTCTAGAATGTGTTTGTACGATATCGGTATCAAATTAAAGGTATTAATGAGGATTTTAAAAGGGAGTGGTGGTAGTTGTATAGGCGGTCGCCTTTTCGAGATATCGCCATAAAGGTGGACCAGGGGTGACTATAGAATATGTTTGTACGATATGTGTATCAAATGAAAGGTGTTAATGAGTATTTTAAAAGGGCGTGGGGCTTAGTTCTATAGGTGGACGCATTTTCGATATATTGCCATAGAGGTGGACCAGGGGTGACTCTAAAATGGGTTTGTACGATATGGGTATCAAATTAAAGGTATTAATGAGACTTTTAAAAGGGAGTGGTGGTAGTTGTATATGTGAAGGCGTTTTCCAGATATGGACCAAAATGTGGACCAGGGTGACCCAAAACATCATCTGTTGGATACCGCTAATTTATTAATATATATAATACCACGAACAGTATTCCTGCCAAGATTTCAAGGGTTTTTATTTCGCCCTGCAGAACTTTTTCATTTCATTCTACTTAATATGGTAGGTGTCACACCCATTTTACAAAGTTTTTATCTAAAGTTATATTTTGCGTCAATAAACGAATCCAAATACCATGTTTCATCCCTTTTTTCGAATTTGGTATAGAATTATGGGTATCAAACGAAAGGTGTTAATGAGTATTTCAAAAGAGCTTGGGGTTTAGCTCTATAGGTGGACGCCTTTTCGAGATATCGCAATTAAGGTGGAACAGGGGTGACTCTAGGATGTGTTTGTACGATACCCATTATCAAATTAAAGGTATTAATGAGGGATTTAAAAGGGAGTAGTGGTAGTTGTATAGGTAGTCGCCTTTTCGAGATATCGGCATAAAGGTGGACCAGGGGTGACTATAGAATGCGTTTGTACAATATGGGTATCAAACGAAAGGTGTTAATGAACATTTTAAAAGGGAGTGGGCCTTAGTTCTATTGGTGGACGCCTTTTCGAGATATCGCCATAAAGGTGGACCAGGGGTGACCCTAGAGTTTGTTTGTACGATATGGGTATCAAATGAAAGGGGTTAATGAACATTTTAAAAGGGAGTGGGCCTTAGTTTTATAGGTGGACGCCTTTTCGAGATACCGCCATAAAGGTGGACCAGGGGTGACTCTAGAATGCGTTTGTACAATATGGGTATCAAACGAAAAGTGTTAATGAGTATTTCAAAAGGGCGTGGGGTTTAGTTCTATGGATGGACGCCTTTTCGAGATATCGCCATTAAGGTGTACCAGGGGTGACTCTAGAATGTATTTGTACGATATGGGTATCAAATTAAAGGTATTAATGAGGGTTTTAAAAGGGAGTGGTGGTAGTTGTATAGGTGGTCGCCTTTTCGAGATATTGGCATAAAGGTGGACCAGGGGTGACTCTAGAATGCGTTTGTACAATATGGGTATCAAACGAAATGTGTTAATGAGTATTTTAAAAGGGCGTGGGTCTTAGTTCTATAGGTGGACGCCTTTTCGAGATATCTACATAAAGGTGGACTAGGGGTGACTCTAGAATGTGTTTGTACGATATGGGTATCAAATTAAAGGTATTAATGGGGGATTTAAAAGGGAGTAGTGGTAGTTGTATAGGTGGTCGCCTTTTCGAGATATCGGCATAAAGGTGGACCAGGGGTGACTCTAGAATGCGTTTGTGCAATATGGGTATCAAACGAAAGGTGTTAATGAACATTTTAAAAGGGAGTGGGCCTTAGTTCTATAGGTGGACGCCTTTTCGAAATATCGCCATAAAGGTGGACCAGGGGTGACCCTAGAGTTTGTTTGTACGATATGGGTATCAAATGAAAGGGGTTAATGAACATTTTAAAAGGGAGTGGGCCTTAGTTCTATAGGTGGACGCCTTTTCGAGATACCGCCATAAAGGTGGACCAGGGGTGACTCTAGAATGCGTTTGTACAATATGGGTATCAAACGAAAGGTGTTAATGAGTATTTCAAAAGGGCGTGGGGTTTAGTTCTATAGATGGACGCCTTTTCGAGATATCGCCATTAAGGTGGACCAGGGGATACTCTAGAATGTGTTTGTACGATATGGGTATCAAACTAAAGGTATTAATGAGGGTTTTAAAAAGGAGTGGTGGTAGTTGTATAGGTGGTCGCATTTTCGAGATATTGGCATAAAGGTGGACCAGGGGTGACTCTAGAATGTGTTTGTACTATATGGGTATCAAACTAAAGGTATTAATGAGGGTTTTAAAAAGGAGTGGTGGTAGTTGTATAGGTGGTCGCATTTTCGAGATATTGGCATAAAGGTGGACCAGGGGTGACTCTAGAATGCGTTTGTACAATATGGGTATCAAACGAAAGGTATTAATGAGGGTTTTAAAAAGGAGTGGTGGTAGTTGTATAGGTGGTCGCATTTTCGAAATATCGCCATAAAGGTGGACCAGGGGTAACTCTAGAATGTGTTTGTACGATATGGGTATCAAATTAAAGGTATTAATGAGGGTTTTAAAAGGGAGTGGTGGTAGTTGTATAGGTGGTCGCCTTTTCGGGATATCGGCATAAAGGTCGACCAGGGGTGACTCTAGAATGCGTCTGTACAATATGGCTATCAAACGAAAGATGTTAATGAGTATTTTAAAGGGAGTGGACCTTAGTTCTATAGGTGGACGCCTTTTCGAGATATCGCCATAAAGGTGGACCAGGTGTGACTCTAGAATGTATTTGTACGATGTCGGTATCAAATTAAAGGTATTAATGAGGGTTTTAAAAGGGAGCGGTGGTAGTTGTATAGGTGGTCAACTTTTCGAGATATCGCCATAAAGGTGGACCATGGGTGACTCTAGACTTTGTTTGTACGATATGGGTATCAAATGAAAGGTGTTAATGAATCTTGTTAAAAGGGAGTGGGCCTTAGTTCTATAGGTGGTCAACTTTTTGAGATCTCGCCATAAACGTGGACCAGGGGTGACTCTAAAATATGTTTGTACAATATGGGTATCAAACGAAAGGTGTTAATGAGTATTTTAAAAGGGCGTGGGGCTTAGTTCTATAGGTGGACGCCTTTTCGATATATCGCCATAAAGGTGGACCCGGGGTGACTCTAGAATGCGTTTTTACAATATGGTTATCAAACCAAAGGTGTTAATGAGTATTTCAAAAGGGCGTGGGGCTTAGTTCTATAGGTGGACGCCTTCTCGAGATATCGCCATAAAGGTGGACTAGTGGCTCTAGAATGTGTTTGTACGATATCGGTATCAAATTAAAGGTATTAATGAGGATTTTAAAAGGGAGTGGTGGTAGTTGTATAGGCAGGTCGCCTTTTCGAGATATCGCCATAAAGGTGGACCAGGGGTGACTCTAGAATATGTTTGTACGATATGGGTATCAAATGAAAGGTGTTAATGAGTATTTTAAAAGGGCGTGGGGCTTAGTTCTATAGGTGGACGCCTTTTCGATATATCGCCATAGAGGTGGACCAGGGGTGACTTTAGAATGGGTTTGTACGATATGGGTATCAAATTAAAGGTATTAATGAGGCTTTTAAAAGGGAGTGGTGGTAGTTGTATATGTGAAGGCGTTTTCCAGATATCGACCAAAATGTGGACCAGGGTGACCCAGAACATCATCTGTTGGATACCGCTAATTTATTAATATATATAATACCACGAACAGTATTCCTGCCAAGATTTCAAGGGTTTTTATTTCGCCCTGCAGAACTTTTTCATTTCATTCTACTTAATATGGTAGGTGTCACACCCATTTTACAAAGTTTTTTTCTAAAGTTATATTTTGCGTCAATAAACCAATCCAAGTACCATGTTTCATCCCTTTTTTCGAATTTGGTATAGAATTATGGCATTTTTTTCGTTTTTGGTAATTTTCGATATCGAAAAAGTGGGCGTGGTTATAGTCCGATATTGTTCATTTTAAATAGCGATCTGAGATGAGTTCAGATAAGTACGTGAACTGAGTTTAGTAAAGATATATCGATTTTTGCTCAAGTTATCTTGTTAACGGCCGAGCGGAAGGACAGACGGTCGACTGTGTATAAAAACTGGGCGTGGCTTCAGCCGATTTCGCCCTTTTTCACAGAAATAAGTTATTGTCCCAGAATCTAAGCCCCTACCAAATTTCACAAGGATTGGTAAATTGTTGTTCGACTTATGGCATTAAAAGTATCCTAGACAAATTAAATGAAAAAGGGCGGTGCCGCGCCCATTTTGAAATTTTCGTTTATTTTTGCAATTTGTTGCACCATATCATTAATGGAGTTGAATGTTGACATAATTTACTTATATACTGTAAAGATATTAAATTTTTTGTTAAAATTTGACTTAAAAAATTTTTTTTTTTTAAGTGGGCGTGGTCGTTCTCCGATTTTGCTAATTTTTATTAAGCATACATACAGTAATAGGAGTAACGTTCCAAATGTCATCATGATATCTTCAACGACTGCCAAATTACAGCTTGCAAAGCTTTGAAATTACCTTCTTTTAAAAGTGGGCGGTGCCACTCCCATTGTCCAAAATTTTACTAATTTTCTATTCAGCGTCATCAGTTCAACTGACCTACCAAGTTTCATCGCTTTATCCGTCTTTGGTAATGAATTATCGCACTTTTTCGGTTTTTCGAAATTTTCGATATCGAAAAAGTGGGCGTGGTTATAGTCCGATATTGTTCATTTTAAATAGCGTTCTGAGATGAGTGCTCAGGAACCTATATACCAAATTTCATCAAGATACCTCAAAATTTACTCAAGTTATCATGTTAACGGACAGACGGACAGACGGACGGACATGGCTCCATCAAATTTTTTTTTTCTATACTGATGATTTTGATATATGGAAGTCTATATCTATCTCGATTCCTTTATACCTGTACAAACAACCGTTATCCAATCAAAGTTAATATACTCTGTGAGCTCTGCTCAACTGAGTATAAACAAGTAAGGAAGGTTAAGTTCGGGTGTAACCGAACATTACATACTCAGTTGAGAGCTATGGTGACAACAAAAGGGCAAATAACCATGTAGGAAAATGAACCGAGGGTAATCCTGGAATGTGTTTGTATGCCATGTGTATCAAATGAAAGGTATTAAAGAGTATTTTATGAGGGTGTGGGCCATAGTTCTATAGGTGGACGCCATTTAGGGATATCGCCATAAAGGTGGATCAGGGTTGACTCTAGAATTTGTTTGTACGATATGGGTATCAAATGAAAGGTGTTAATAAGTATTTTAAAAGGGAGTGATCCTTAGTTCCATAGGTGGACGCCGTTTCGAGATATCGCCATAAAGGTGGACCAGGGGTGACCCTGGGATTTGTTTGTACGATATGGGTATCAAATGAAAGGGGTTAATGAACATTTTAAAAGGGAGTGGGCCTTAGTTCTATAGTGGACGCCTTTTCGAGATACCGCCATAAAGGTAGACCAGGGGTGACTCTAGAATGCGTTTGTACAATATGGGTATCAAACGAAAGGTGTTAATGAGTATTTCAAAAGGGCTTGGGGTTTAGCTCTATAGGTGGACGCCTTTTTCGAGATATCGCCACTAAGGTGAACCAGGGGTGACTCTAGAATGTGTTTGTGCGATATGGGTATCAAATTAAAGTTATTAATGAGGGATTTAAAAGGGAGTGGTGGTAGTTGCATAGGTGGTCGCCTTTTCGAGATTTCGGCATAAAGGTGGACCAGGGGTGACTCTAGAATGCGTTTGTACAATATGGGTATCAAACGAAAGGTGTTAATGGGTATTATAAAAGGGCGTGGGGCTTAGTTCTATAGGTGGACGCCTTTTCGAGATATCGCCATAAAGGTGGACCAGGGGTGACTCTAGAATGTGTTTGTACGATATGGGTATCAAATTAAAGGTATTAATGAGACTTTTAAAAGGGAGTGGTGGTAGTTGTATATGTGAAGGCGTTTTCCAGATATGGACCAAAATGTGGACCAGGGTGACCCAGAACATCATCTGTTGGATACCGCTAATTTATTAATATATATAATACCACGAACAGTATTCCTGCCAAGATTTCAAGGGTTTTTATTTCGCCCTGCAGAACTTTTTCATTTCATTCTACTTAATATGGTAGGTGTCACACCCATTTTACAAAGTTTTTTTCTAAAGTTATATTTTGCGTCAATAAACCAATCCAAATACCATGTTTCATCCCTTTTTTCGAAATTGGTATAGAATTATGGGTATCAAACGAAAGGTGTTAATGAGTATTTCAAAAGAGCTTGGGGTTTAGCTCTATAGGTGGACGCCTTTTCGAGATATCGCAATTAAGGTGGAACAGGGGTGACTCTAGGATGTGTTTGTACGATACCCATTATCAAATTAAAGGTATTAATGAGGGATTTAAAAGGGAGTAGTGGTAGTTGTACAGGTGGTCGCCTTTTCGAGATATCGGCATAAAGGTGGACCAGGGGTGACTATAGAATGCGTTTGTACAATATGGGTATCAAACGAAAGGTGTTAATGAACATTTTAAAAGGGAGTGGGCCTTAGTTCTATTGGTGGACGCCTTTTCGAGATATCGCCATAAAGGTGGACCAGGGGTGACCCTAGAGTTTGTTTGTACGATATGGGTATCAAATGAAAGGGGTTAATGAACATTTTAAAAGGGAGTGGGCCTTAGTTTTATAGGTGGACGCCTTTTCGAGATACCGCCATAAAGGTGGACCAGGGGTGACTCTTGAATGCGTTTGTACAATATGGGTATCAAACGAAAGGTGTTAATGAGTATTTCAAAAGGGCGTGGGGTTTAGTTCTATGGATGGACGCCTTTTCGAGATATCGCCATTAAGGTGTACCAGGGGTGACTCTAGAATGTATTTGTACGATATGGGTATCAAATTAAAGGTATTAATGAGGGTTTTAAAAGGGAGTGGTGGTAGTTGTATAGGTGGTCGCCTTTTCGAGATATTGGCATAAAGGTGGACCAGGGGTGACTCTAGAATGCGTTTGTACAATATGGGTATCAAACGAAAGGTGTTAATGAGTATTTTAAAAGGGCGTGGGTCTTAGTTCTATAGGTGGACGCCTTTTCGAGATATCGCCATTAAGGTGGAACAGGGGTGACTCTAGAATGTGTTTGTACGGTATGGGTATCAAATTAAAGGTATTAATGAGGGATTTAAAAGGGAGTAGTGGTAGTTGTATAGGTGGTCGCCTTTTCGAGATATCGGCATAAAGGTGGACCAGGGGTGACTCTAGAATGCGTTTGTACAATATGGGTATCAAACGAAAGGTGTTAACGAACATTTTAAAAGGGAGTGGGCCTTAGTTCTATAGGTGGACGCCTTTTCGAGATATCGCCATAAAGGTGGACCAGCGGTGACCCTAGAGTTTGTTTGTACGATATGGGTATCAAATGAAAGGGGTTAATGAACATTTTAAAAGGGAGTGGGCCTTAGTTCTATAGGTGGACGCCTTTTCGAGATACCGCCATAAAGGTGGACCAGGGGTGACTCTAGAATGCGTTTGTACAATATGGGTATCAAACGAAAGGTGTTAATGAGTATTTCAAAAGGGCGTGGGGTTTAGTTCTATAGATGGACGCCTTTTTGGAGATATCGCCATTAAGGTGGACCAGGGGTGACTCTAGAATGTGTTTGTACGATATGGGTATCAAATTAAAGGTATTAATGAGGGCTTTAAAAGGGAGTTGTGGTAGTTGTATAGGTGGTCGCCTTTTCGAGATATTTGCATACAGGTGGACCAGGGGTGACTCTAGAATGCGTTTGTACAATATGGGTATCAAACGAAAGGTGTTAATGAGTATTTCAAAAGGGCGTGGGGTTTAGTTCTATAGATGGACGCCTTTTCGAGATATCGCCATTAAGGTGGACCAGGCGTGACTCTAGAATGTGTTTGTACGATATGGGTATCAAATTAAAGGTGTTAATGAGGGTTTTAAAAGGGAGTGGTGGTAGTTGTATAGGTGGTCGCCTTTTCGAGATATTGGCATAAAGGTGGACCAGGGGTGACTCTATAATGCGTTTGTACAATATGGGTATGAAACGAAAGGTGTTAATGAGTATTTTAATAGGGCGTGGCCTTAGTTCTATAGGTGGACGCCTTTTCGAGATATCGCCATAAAGGTGGACCAGGGGTAACTCTAGAATGTGTTTGTACGATATGGGTATCAAATTAAAGGTATTAATGAGGGTTTTAAAAGGGAGTGGTGGTAGTTGTATAGGTGGTCGCCTTGACGGGATATCGGCATAAAGGTCGACCTAGGGGTGACTCTAGAATGCGTTTGTACAATATGGCTATCAAACGAAAGATGTTAATGAGTATTTTAAAGGGAGTGGACTTTAGTTCTATAGGTGGACGCCTTTTCGAGATATCGCCATAAAGGTGGACCAGGTGTGACTCTAGAATGTGTTTGTACGATGTCGGTATCAAATTAAAGGTATTAATGAGGGTTTTAAAAGGGAGTGGTGGTAGTTGTATAGGTGGTCGCCTTTTCGAGATATCGCCATAAAGCTGGACCAGGGGTGACCCTAGACTTTGTTTGTACGATATGGGTATCAAATGAAAGGTGTTAATGAATCTTTTTAAAAGGGGGTGGGCCTTAGTTCTAAAGGTGGTCGACTTTTTGAGATCTCGCCATAAACGTGGACCAGGGGTGACTCTAGAATATGTTTGTACAATATGGGTATCAAACGAAAGGTGTTAATGAGTATTTTAAAAGGGAGTGGCCTTAGTTCTATAGGTGGACGCCTTTTCGAGATATCGCCATAAAGGTGGACCCGGGGTGACTCTAGAATGCGTTTGTACAATATGGTTATCAAACCAAAGGTGTTAATGAGTATTTCAAAAGGGCGTGGGGCTTAGTTCTATAGGTGGACGCCTTCTCGAGATATCGCCATAAAGGTGGACCAGAGGTGACTCTAGAATGTGTTTGTACGATATCGGTATCAAATTAAAGGTATTAATGAGGATTTTAAAAGGGAGTGGTGGTAGTTGTATAGGCGGTCGCCTTTTCGAGATATCGCCATAAAGGTGGACCAGGGGTGACTATAGAATATGTTTGTACGATATGTGTATCAAATGAAAGGTGTTAATGAGTATTTTAAAAGGGCGTGGGGCTTAGTTCTATAGGTGGACGCATTTTCGATATATTGCCATAGAGGTGGACCAGGGGTGACTCTAAAATGGGTTTGTACGATATGGGTATCAAATTAAAGGTATTAATGAGACTTTTAAAAGGGAGTGGTGGTAGTTGTATATGTGAAGGCGTTTTCCAGATATGGACCAAAATGTGGACCAGGGTGACCCAAAACATCATCTGTTGGATACCGCTAATTTATTAATATATATAATACCACGAACAGTATTCCTGCCAAGATTTCAAGGGTTTTTATTTCGCCCTGCAGAACTTTTTCATTTCATTCTACTTAATATGGTAGGTGTCACACCCATTTTACAAAGTTTTTATCTAAAGTTATATTTTGCGTCAATAAACGAATCCAAATACCATGTTTCATCCCTTTTTTCGAATTTGGTATAGAATTATGGGTATCAAACGAAAGGTGTTAATGAGTATTTCAAAAGAGCTTGGGGTTTAGCTCTATAGGTGGACGCCTTTTCGAGATATCGCAATTAAGGTGGAACAGGGGTGACTCTAGGATGTGTTTGTACGATACCCATTATCAAATTAAAGGTATTAATGAGGGATTTAAAAGGGAGTAGTGGTAGTTGTATAGGTAGTCGCCTTTTCGAGATATCGGCATAAAGGTGGACCAGGGGTGACTATAGAATGCGTTTGTACAATATGGGTATCAAACGAAAGGTGTTAATGAACATTTTAAAAGGGAGTGGGCCTTAGTTCTATTGGTGGACGCCTTTTCGAGATATCGCCATAAAGGTGGACCAGGGGTGACCCTAGAGTTTGTTTGTACGATATGGGTATCAAATGAAAGGGGTTAATGAACATTTTAAAAGGGAGTGGGCCTTAGTTTTATAGGTGGACGCCTTTTCGAGATACCGCCATAAAGGTGGACCAGGGGTGACTCTAGAATGCGTTTGTACAATATGGGTATCAAACGAAAAGTGTTAATGAGTATTTCAAAAGGGCGTGGGGTTTAGTTCTATGGATGGACGCCTTTTCGAGATATCGCCATTAAGGTGTACCAGGGGTGACTCTAGAATGTATTTGTACGATATGGGTATCAAATTAAAGGTATTAATGAGGGTTTTAAAAGGGAGTGGTGGTAGTTGTATAGGTGGTCGCCTTTTCGAGATATTGGCATAAAGGTGGACCAGGGGTGACTCTAGAATGCGTTTGTACAATATGGGTATCAAACGAAATGTGTTAATGAGTATTTTAAAAGGGCGTGGGTCTTAGTTCTATAGGTGGACGCCTTTTCGAGATATCTACATAAAGGTGGACTAGGGGTGACTCTAGAATGTGTTTGTACGATATGGGTATCAAATTAAAGGTATTAATGGGGGATTTAAAAGGGAGTAGTGGTAGTTGTATAGGTGGTCGCCTTTTCGAGATATCGGCATAAAGGTGGACCAGGGGTGACTCTAGAATGCGTTTGTGCAATATGGGTATCAAACGAAAGGTGTTAATGAACATTTTAAAAGGGAGTGGGCCTTAGTTCTATAGGTGGACGCCTTTTCGAAATATCGCCATAAAGGTGGACCAGGGGTGACCCTAGAGTTTGTTTGTACGATATGGGTATCAAATGAAAGGGGTTAATGAACATTTTAAAAGGGAGTGGGCCTTAGTTCTATAGGTGGACGCCTTTTCGAGATACCGCCATAAAGGTGGACCAGGGGTGACTCTAGAATGCGTTTGTACAATATGGGTATCAAACGAAAGGTGTTAATGAGTATTTCAAAAGGGCGTGGGGTTTAGTTCTATAGATGGACGCCTTTTCGAGATATCGCCATTAAGGTGGACCAGGGGATACTCTAGAATGTGTTTGTACGATATGGGTATCAAACTAAAGGTATTAATGAGGGTTTTAAAAAGGAGTGGTGGTAGTTGTATAGGTGGTCGCATTTTCGAGATATTGGCATAAAGGTGGACCAGGGGTGACTCTAGAATGTGTTTGTACGATATGGGTATCAAACTAAAGGTATTAATGAGGGTTTTAAAAAGGAGTGGTGGTAGTTGTATAGGTGGTCGCATTTTCGAGATATTGGCATAAAGGTGGACCAGGGGTGACTCTAGAATGCGTTTGTACAATATGGGTATCAAACGAAAGGTATTAATGAGGGTTTTAAAAAGGAGTGGTGGTAGTTGTATAGGTGGTCGCATTTCGAAATATCGCCATAAAGGTGGACCAGGGGTAACTCTAGAATGTGTTTGTACGATATGGGTATCAAATTAAAGGTATTAATGAGGGTTTTAAAAGGGAGTGGTGGTAGTTGTATAGGTGGTCGCCTTTTCGGGATATCGGCATAAAGGTCGACCAGGGGTGACTCTAGAATGCGTCTGTACAATATGGCTATCAAACGAAAGATGTTAATGAGTATTTTAAAGGGAGTGGACCTTAGTTCTATAGGTGGACGCCTTTTCGAG
>NW_027137305.1:0-53999 GCF_040869045.1 Eurosta solidaginis | reverse complement strand
TTTCAAGTTAGGATTACGGCAACGGTTTTCGGTTACAGTACCAGTAACAGTTGTAGCTGCAGTTGCGGATGACTTTTGGATACAGTTTCAAGAACGGTTACCGTGACTGTCCGGTTGCGATCACAGTTACAGTTTCAGTTACGGTTACGGTTACGGTTACGGTAACAGTTTTGGGCTACAGTAGCGGTCCGGTTTCGGATACAGATGCAATTATATTACGGTTTTCGGTTACGATTACGGTAACGGTTTCCGGTTTCGGTTCTGGGTTTGATAACTAGTAGTCGTTTTTTACAAAATTTTTTGCTATCCATACCGAAAGTTCCCTTTCGAAGAAAAAAAGAAACACGCTCTACAGGTTTATTTTCATATATAACCTGAAATATGAGAAACGATAGAATGTCACTTGGTATGGTCAAAAGAAAAGTTCTCCAAGATATTTATGGTCCGATCCGTGCTGCTGACGTCGAGTATAGAAAGAGAAAACGTGATGAGCTGTAAGATACTTACGCAGATATAGAGCATAAAGAACCGAATAAAAGCCGACATGCTTCATTGGCTAGGTCATATATGCGAACGAGAGAAGAAGACACGGCCTAGAATGTATATGTTGCTATCGACACCCCCATTCGGTAGCAAGGGAAAGAGATACCTGAATTGAGCTGGGAGAGATAGATGGGGATAGACTTGATCTCCTTTTTTGATCTCAATTGGCGTCAGATAAAGCGAAACGTGGACAGCTGACTTATTACGCGACGTCAAAAATCACTTAGAAGTTTGAGCGCCAATTTATGATGACGATCCATATTGTGTGTACCTGTCTTTTGGTAAATAAGTTGCGTTTAGGAGTGTTTTTCAGATCACGTGATATGGGACGTGAGACCATTTCGTAAACATCTAGCATGTGCTGCGCACATTCTTTCGATATCGTGTATCTTGTTTTTTCCCTTTAGGGAAAATCTCTAGTTCAAAAGCGCACTAGCTTCTAGTACATTCGGAGCTACTACTAATTCGTCAGCTTTTTTTTTACATAGATACAAATTTCCATTTCGATAGTTCCGAAATAGTGCAAAAATTTACAGCTAAGATCAAGTTTCTTTTCTTGGTACTATTTCGTTGGCTTCGAACCGGATTGAAATTCGTACGATATTATCCCCTTTTCAAGAGTTCCAAACCGCTGGAAAAGTGTGGGAAGACATACTCATAGACGAAGCTCCGTAAAGCTGGTAAGGTTTTTATAATATATGTTATACATGATATATATAAATCCAATCTGTCCATTTTATAACTGGAGAAAATATAACTACTAACGAACTAGTATTTATTTGGCATTTAAGTATAGTTCCGAAACATATATTTGTATCACTAGTTACTGACTTCCTTCACGGATTGTATTTTTGTTATCGTAAAACTGATTCGGCTAACAGGCTACATCTGAATGGTGTGTTCTTTTTCCAACCCGAGGTAACCCGAAATTTTGGCGCTTGTCAAGAAAATGCATCGTGAACAGGTTCTCAGCAGCCTGAAATACAACGATATATTCAGATAAATAATCTACTCACGTCTACGTGTAATGACAGTATCTATTTTACGTAAGGTAAACGTTCATGGCGGTACTTGTTGTTACAGTGTCGAAAAGTACATAAAACACGCTTAAAATGGATTAAAAATGATGACCAGTGGCTTTCGATTGCGAAAAATCAAGCGCAGTGAAAGATCACTAAACACATTACCAACATTTTATGCACGTTGCATGCCAAATGTCATGTAGAAGTAATATAGAATTATTTAAGTATGTTGTAATTAGCCGTGTTGTCAATTGCGTTGAAAGGAAATGCAGGTTAAATTGAAATATTGGCTCAGGGTGTGCTATTTCCAACTAGCAGACCCCCAGCAGGTTAGGTGGATCTAAATACACCTGCGGCAGGTATACCTGTCGTAAGAGGCAACTTAAATACTCAAATGACTCAAGGGGTTGTGCCTCGCAACCCTTTCAAATTCGAATCCTCTTTCTTTAGCAGCCGATGCTCTGGCGACTCCAAGTTCCATGAAACTAAGGGATGGAGGATGGGACTGCCTATAAAGTACATGGAGATCATACTAAATCGTTCCCGAGATGGTCGGGCTTGTACCTTAATGGTATTTGTTATCATAAAGTACCGGACCGTTATCCGTAAAAGGACCATCAACTTCGACAGCACTCCTCAAAACTTCAGGGAGTGTCTTGATCGATACAACAACAGATCAGATGAACCTACTACTGAGCTACTGGAAATTAAAAATCTCTTTTAAACCAACTTTCAAAAGCAAACAGCTCTAAGTAATACGTAATCGTTGCACTGCAGCATCGTGAATCCTTTTTTACATCATTTAAAACCCAACTCAAGCAATATTTAAGTTCGCCTTATGCTTATCTTTATCTTTCTTTATTGTATACTTGTAAAATAAAAGGCACTAATTTTCCGGGACCAAAACAGCCGATCCATTAGATATATTTTCCTTCTTCTTAATCGTATAACAAGGCCAAGTGTTATTTAAAATGCTCGCCAGTATTTTATGCTTGGAGAAGTAAACAGTACCTGGGCGACCGAGATTTGCTCGGCAACCTTTATTTTTTTTTCGAATAGATGGCAACCTTAAATGGCAACCCTACTCAAAAATGTCCCTATTGTAATGCGGAGTGAAACAAATAAAAAAATTTAAGGCGCGATAACCTCCGAAGAGATTTTATGCCGAGCTTCTCTTCCAATTTGCGTTGTGCTCCTTTTTAATTTTTCCTACAAATTGGCGGGACGGGACCTACTTGTTTTATGCCGACTCCGAACGGCATCTGCAAGGCAAATGAGTTTTCACTGAGAGCTTTTCATGGCAGAAATACACTCGGAGTGCTTGCCAAACACTGCCGAGGGGCGACCCCGCTTAGAAAAATTTTCTTCTAATTGAAAAAGCTTATTTCTAAAATTTTAATGTTGCTTTGTCCGGTGTGTGAACCCAGGGCTTTCGGTGTGGTAGGCGGAGCACGCTACCATCACACCACGGTGGCCGCCATACCTATATCGACATATCTTATGCAAATTTTTTTAATTTCGATTAGGTTGCAACCCCAAATGGCAACTCTACTCAAAAAATCCCTATTGTAATGCGGAGTGAAATACCTTTCGTTTGATACCCATACAATTATTTTTTAATGTTGAATAGGTGGCAACCCTTAATGGTAACCGTACTCAAAAATGTCCCTATTGTAATGCGGAGTGAAATACCTTTCGTTTGATACCCATATCGGCATATCTCATGCAATATTTTTTAATTTCGAATAGGTGGCAACCCTAAATGGCAACCCTACTCAAAAATGCCCCTATTGTAATGCGCAGTGAAATACCTTTCCTTTGATACCCATATCGGCATATCTCTTTTTTTCGAATAGGTGGCAAACTTGTAAAACATTCTCAGTAGCAACACCTAGGTAGTAAGTCTTAGAAGGTGATACATTATCTCTGTACCGAATTTCATTTAAATCGGTTGAGCCGTTCTCGAGATCGTTCGGCTATACAAACAAACAAGAATTGCTCGATTAAAGTTATAAGATAAGATACCACATACTACTTTCTAAACCTCTCTTTTCTAATGACGCTGTATACAAACAATTTTTTCAGTTCTGCGGATTTTTAGCAGAAACGATATAATAGAGAGACATTGCATAAACGAAAAATAGTGTGATGCAAGCTTCACAAAATTCTAGTAGGTCACATTCACCACTTACCACAGCAGAATTTGTTAAACTACCACTGTCTGTGTTTGTTATTTAATAATTATTTGTACACTTTTTATTCAGCTAATGTGTTCAGAATTTTAACTTTTACTCACTAAAACTCCAATCAGTGTATTTCTGTGCTTAAATTATGTTAAAAATTGTGTTAAAGTTTTTGGTGTGGTGAAAGTGACCTACTAGCATTTTGTTACGCTCCGCTGCTTTCCACCGAAGTTCGCGCATGCAATATCTTTATATTCCAAAATTTTTGTTTTTAGTTTGCGAATATCGGCGCATTGTAAATATTTATACCTTCGCAGCTGCATTATTTACTAAATAATCACGTTTTAAGTTTTTTCCAAAATTTTGTATGTACAACAGGTGGGCGTTTGTTATTGTCCAGTGAATGAAAAGGAGGAAACGAAAATGTAAAATTGGAAAAAGATATCGGAAAACTTACTCAAGTTATCTTGTTCACAGAAGGGTGGATGAACCGACAGCATAACTAAATCAACTTATTGATCATTTTGATTTATGGAAGCCTATATTTATCTCTATTGGTTTATGCCGTTACAAGCTATTGCTATGTTAGCAATTAATATACTTTGTGATCTTTACTCAGTTGAATAAATCTAATTCACCTAGGCATTAAAAATTGTATTTAGTTAGCTGTAGCTCATTAGCACCTGTTACGTGGCCATATACGTATACGAATAGCGAGAGTATAGCGACAAACTCATTTAGTTTGATTTTGAAGAAGTGTCACACGCTTTCTTAAAACAGAATACCAAAGAGTGCGTGTGACATGTGTTCACTGTACAAGCGCTGAAATCAAACAAAATAAATAATTTATTTTGCTTTCGTGCTCACTAACACATTCTCAATTTGGCAACCGTGTTTATGTTGTGGTTCCCACCGCTGCTCATGATGAATATTCGTCTACTTATTATTCTCTTTCACCCCTTTTCTTACTGTTTCCTTATACCTCTTTTTCCCAGTCTTCCTCTCTCCATGCCATCTCACCTTTCTCTGCCCCTCCCTAGCCCCTTCTTACCCTTTCTTTTTCTGCATTTTCCGACTCTTATCCCTCATCACTCCATCCCTTTTTCCCCTACCATGCTGCTGTTCCTCTCTCCACCATATACATATATCATCTTTTTTCTTTACTTCTCCATCTGTCTACCTCCGCACCGCTCTTTTCACCTCTCCTTCACCATATCCCCGTTGCGTTTTCCTAACCTCTTCTCTTGAAGTGATGACAAAACGAGTGATTTTCGCCCTTCTGTGGTATTCTTCAATAAAAAAAAAATTGCTTAGAAGGTAAATTTTCAAAATTCATGCTTTTTCGTTGGTCAGCTCAACACATAAATAACCGGTTTGAATTTTTTTTAATAACTTCTCATTCACTTGTTCTAGGCTACTTGAATTAAGTCGAAAATCTTAGCCCTTTCAAATTAGATATGGAACATAGCCAAGCGAAAGTGATTCGAAGTAAGGAATTATGTGAGGTTCCAACAAGCTAAATCAGACTTATGTAAGTGTATCAAATTTAAATAACAGCCTATTTGGCTGATCCCGATATATATAGCATCAATTAAATTTAAGACATGTTTATCCACTAAAGTAAAACTTTAAATGTCTTAGTGCTGCATTGGAAAAAATAAGGGAATTTCTCGCTCAAAAAGGGGAAGCAATGGGAGAATTGATTTCATTCGTGGCATATTTAGCCTTGCTTCAATAGCATCACTATTACTATGTGTCTATTTTCCCATTGTCCTTAAGTCGTGTCCTTCTGCACTTCTGCCGCACCAGAGGTTCGCTTTATTTTGGCTAGATGTATCCGAGTTTTGTTTATCGAAAAAAAAAGTTTCATATACGCTTGCCCGCTTCTTCTCTTCTCATCGTTCTTCCACTACCTTTTCGTTTTCTTTTCTCTCTATACTGCTCTTCTTCCTCTAACTTCAAAATTTCTCTGCCCTCCCCCACTTCCCCTATTTAAATTTGTTTATTTTTTTTCCCTATATTTCTTCCTCTGTCTCAACATCTCCCTAAAGATAAAGATATTATATTAGATCTATTAAGAGAAATATTAGAAGGTAATTTACAGGAAGCTCTATCAGTGTTTGACAAGATGATAAAAATTGAAAACCCTCACATCACCTTTCCCCACTCCAATTGCATCTTGCTCTACCTCTAATTGAAAATTTGTGTTGAGCATATCAGACAGGCTTTCTATGTTGGTTATGGGTATACCTTCGGTAGTAGTTCTCAATGGCTGTCAGCTTTCAACCAAATCAGATTATCAGTTTCCCGACAATCACAAAAAATTGTATAGATTTAATATCTATAGATTTTGAGTGATTTGCGTACTATGCCCATATTTAAAATAGTATTTTCTACACCCAAAAGCATCCTCGAAGTGAAAGCAATAAGTGCATTCCGATGAAGAGTTTGGTAGATCCTTAAATACTATAACGTAGTCTGGGAAATTCCTGATAATTATGCACCTTCTGCTAACGTTCGAATCGCTGAACTGTTGAGTAAAAAACTCAAATAGTAAGTGTAGGCAAATGATCTATATATATCTACACTCTACTATGGTAATAGTTCTTCACACTCGCGTGCTTCACTCAAATCGTGTTAAAATCAAACTGAATGATTACTACTTGCACCGCGCTGCTTTTATACTCTCAGTTAGCCTCGTTCACCTATTTCTACTAGGGTCTAGACTTTTCACGAGCATGCCTTCTGGAACAGTTGCATACTTGGTTATTTAGCTTTATACTTACATGTATCTGTTGTTTATGTTTTTATACTCAGTTGAGCAGAGCTCACAGAGTATATTAAGTTTGATTGGATAACGGTTGGTTGTACAGGTATAAAGGAATCAAGATAGATATAGACTTCCATATATCAAAATCATCAGGATCGAAAAAAATTTGATTGAGCGATGTCCGTCCGTTAACACGATAACTTGAGTAAATTTTGAGGTATCTTGATGAAATTTGGTACGTAGGTTTCTGAGTACTCATCTCAGATCTCTGTTTAAAATGAACGATATCGAACTATAACCACGCCCACTTTTTCGATATCGAAAATTTCGAAAAACCGAAAAAGCGCAATAATTCATTACAAAAGACAGATAAAGCGACGAAACTTGGTAGATGGGTTGAAGTTATGACGCAGAATAGAAAATTAGTAAGATTTTGGACAATGGGCGTGGCACCGCCCACTTTTAAAAGAAGGTAATTTAAAATTTTGCAAGCTGTAATTTGGCAGTCGTTGAAGATATCATGATGAAATTTGGCAGGAACGTTACTCATTACTATATGTACGCTTAATAAAAATTAGCAAAATCGAAGAAAGGCCCACGCCCACTTTTAAAAAAATTTTTTTTAAAGTAAAATTTTAACAAAAAATTTAATATCTTTACAGTATATAAGTAAATTATGTCAACATTCGACTCCAGTAATGATATGGTGCAACAAAATACAAAAATAAAAGAAATTTTCAAAATGGGCGTGGCTCCGCCCCTTTTTCATTTAATTTGTCTAGGATACTTTTAATGCCAAGTCGAACAAAAATTTACCAATCCTTTTGAAATTTGGTAGGGGCATAGATTTTATGGGCGAAATCGGTTGAAGCCACGCCCAGTTTTTATACACAGTCGTCCGTCTGTCCTTCCGCATGGCCGTTAACACGAAAACTACGGCAAAATTCGACATATCTTTACTGAACTTAGTTCACGTACTTATCTGAACGCACTTTATCTTGGTATAAAAAATGAGCGAAACCCGACTATGACCACGCCCACTTTTTCGATATCGAAAATTACGAAAAATTAAAAAAATGCCATAATTCTATACCAAATACGAAAAGAGGGATGAAACATGGTAATTGGATTGGTTTGTTTACGCGAAATATAACTTTAGAAAAAACTTTGTAAAATGGTTGTGACAACTACCATATTAATTAGAAGAAAATGAAAAAGTTCTGCAGGGCGAAATAAAAAACCCTTGAAATCTTGGCAGGTATTACATATATAAATAAATTAGCGGTATCCAACAGATGATGTTCTGGGTCACCCTGGTCCACATTTTGGTCGCTATCTGGAAAACGTCTTCACATATACAACTACCACCACTACCTTTTAAAACTCTCATTAATACTTTTAATTTGATACCAATATCGTACAAACACATTCTAGAGTCACCCCTGGTCCACCTTTATGGCGATATCTCGAAAAGGCGTTCACCTGTATAACTAAGCCCCACGCCCTTTTAAAACACTCATTAACACCTTTCATTTGATACCCGTATCGTACAAACATATTCTAGAGTCACCCCTGGTTCGCCTTTATGGCGATATCTCGAAAAGGCGACCACCTAAAGAACTAAGGCCCACTCCCTTTTAAAATACTCATTAACACCATTCGTTTGATACCCATATTGTACAAACGTATTCTAGAGTCACCCCGGTCCACCTTTATGGCGATATCTCGAAAAGGCGACCACCTATACAACTACCACCACTCTCTTTTAAAACCCTCATTAATACCTTTAATTTGATACCCATATCGTACAAACAAATTCTAGGGTCACTCCTGGTCCACCTTTATGGCGATATCTCGAAACGGCATCCACCTATGGAACTAAGGACCACTCCCTTTTAAAATACTCATTAGCACCTTTTTTTTTTGATACCCATATTGTACAAACAAATTCTAAGCTCACCCCTGGTACACCTTTATGGAGATATCTCGAAACGGCGACCACCTATAGAACTACCACCACTCCCTTTTAAAACCGTCATTAATAGCTTTAGTTTGACACCCATATCGTACAAACACATCCCAGAGTCACCCTTGGTCCACCTTTATGGCGATATCTCGAAAAGGCGACCACCTATACAACTACCACCACTCTCTTTTAAAACCCTCATTAATACCTTTAATTTGATACCCATATCGTACAAACAAATTCTAGGGTCACTCCTGGTCCACCTTTATGGCGATATCTCGAAACGGCGTCCACCTATGGAACTAAGGATCACTCCCTTTTAAAATACTCATTAGCATTTTTTTTTTTTGATACCCATATTGTACAAACAAATTCTAAGGTCACCCCTGGCACACCTTTATGGAGATATCTCGAAACGGCGACCACCTATAGAACTAAGGCCTACCCCCTTTATGGCGATATCTCGAAACGGCGTTCACCTATGGAACTAAGGATCACACCCTTTTAAAATACTCATTAGCACCTTTTTTTTTTTTTGATACCCATATTGTACAAACAAATTCTAAGGTCACCCCTGGTACACCTTTATGGAGATATCTCGAAACGGCGACCACCTATAGAACTAAGGCACACTCCCTTTTAAAATACTCATTTAACACCTTTCGTTTGATACCCATATTGTACAAACGTATTCTAGAGTCACCCCTGGTCCACCTTTATTGCGACACCTCGAAAAGGCGTCCACCTATAGAACTAAGGCCCACTCCCTTTTAAAATACTCATTAACACCTTTCCTTTGATACCCATATTGTACAAACGTATTCTACAGTCACCCCTGGTCCACCTTTATTGCAATACCTCGAAAAGGCGTCCACCTATAGAACTAAGGCCCACTCCCTTTTAAAATACTCATTAACACCTTTCGTTTGATACCCATATTGTACAAACGTATTCTAGAGTCACCCCTGGTCCACCTCTATGGCGATATCTCGAAAAGGCGACCACCTATACAACTACCACCACTCCCTTTTAAAACCCTCATGATACCCATATCGTACAAACACAATCTAGAGTCACCCTTGGTCCACCTTTATGGCGATATTTCGAAACGGCGTCCACCTATAGAACTAAGGCCCACTCCGTTTTAAAATACTCATTAACACCTTTCGTTTGATACCCATATTGTACAAACGTATTCTAGAGTCACCCCTGGTCCACATTTATGGCGATATCTCGAAAAGGCGTCCACCTATGGAACTAAGGATCACTCCCTTTTAAAATATTCATTAGCACCTTTTTTTTTTGATACCCATATTGTACAAACAAATTCTAAGGTCACCCCTGGTACACCTTTATGGAGATATCTCGAAACGGCGTCCACCTATGGAACTAAGGATCACTCCCTTTTAAAATACTCATTAGCACCTTTTTTTTTTGATACCCATATTGTACAAACAAATTCTAAGGTCACCCCTGGTACACCTTTATGGAGATATCTCGAAACGGCGACCACCTATAGAACTAAGGCCCACTCCCTTTTAAAATACTCATTAACACCTTTCGTTTGATACCCATATTGTACAAACGTATTCTAGAGTCACCCCTGGTCCACTTTTATGGCGATATCTCGAAAAGGCGACCACCTATAGATCTAAGGCCCACTCCCTTTTAAAATCTCACTAACACCTTTCCTTTGATACCCATATTGTACAAACGTATTCTAGAGTCACCCCTGGTCCACTTTTATGGCGATATCTCGAAAAGGCGTCCACCTATAGAAATAAGGCCCACTCCATTTTAAAATACTCATTAACACCTTTCCTTTGATACCCATATTGTACAAACGTATTCTAGAGTCACCCTGGTCCACCTTTATTGCAATACCTCGAAAAGGCATCCACCTATAGAACTAAGGCCCACTCCCTTTTAAAATACTCATTAACACCTTTCCTTTGATACCCGTATTGTACAAACGTATTCTAGAGTCACCCCTGGTCCACATTTATGGCGATATCTCGAAAAGGCGTCCACCTATGGAACTAAGGATCACACCCTTTTAAAATACTCATTAGCACCTTTTTTTGTTTGATACCCATATTGTACAAACAAATTCTAGGGTCACCCCTGGTACACCTTTATGGAGATATCTCGAAACGGCGTCCACCTATGGAACTAAGGATCACTCCCTTTTAAAACACTCATTAACACCTTTCGTTTGATACCCATATTGTACAAACGTATTCTAGAGTCACCCCTGGTCCACCTTTATGGCGATATCTCGAAAAGGCGACCACATATACAACTACCACCACTCCCTTTTAAAACCCTCATTAATACCTTTAATTTGATACCCATATCGTACAAACAAATTCTAGAGTCAACCCTGATCCACCTTTATGGCGATATCCCTAACTGGCGTCCACCTATAGAACTACGACCCACTCCCTCATAAAATACTTTTTAATGCCTTTCATTTGATACACATGTCATACAAACGCATTCCAGGGTTTCCCTCGGTTCATTTTCCTACATGGTTATTTTCCCTTATGTTGTCACCATAGCTCTCAACTGAGTATGTAATGTTCGGTTACACCCGAACTTAACCTTCCTTACTTGTTTATACTCAACTGAGCAGAGCTCACAGAGTATATTAAGTTTGTTCGCATAACGGTACCCCGTAACGGCATAAACTAATCGAGATATATACATACTTCTACATACTACTTCGTTTAGCCATGTCCCTCCGTTCGTCCGTCCGTCTGTGCGTGAACACGATAACTTAAGTAAATTGAGTAAATTGATGTTAGAAATGCTAATATTCGTCACAATATGTATAAGCAGACAAATATACATTTTCGTATATAGGATACATCACCTATGTTCCTCATTGTTACTATCAGACTAAAAAAATATATTGGTCCTTCTTCTCGACAATTTTTTGGTCTCCAAAACTTTTGGTGTGATGACCGTGCTTATCGCTAAAAAATTGTAAAGCAAATACTATCCGTCCATATGCCATTAACTTCCAAGAAAAATCTATTGATATAAATACTAGAATTAAATTCAATTATTTATGCAACCAGCAAATCGGATACCAAATTAACCGTCTAATTCGGTTTTTCTTATGAACAGGGAAAATTACATAACTCATTGAACTTGAAAGTTAGCGAAAACAGGTAGCAATAGCCACTGCTGCACGAATTGACAACAACACTGAGCATGCAAATCGAAAAAAAAAATTACCGGACTACAGTAGATGTTGGAGAGTGGGAAGTAATCCTAATGCAACCCTGTATTATTTCATGTACTGTAACTTGTTCATACACTATTGTAACCTGTTCATACACTATTGTAATTTCTTCTTGTACTCACTTCCCTTCCGTTTATATCATAGCCGAGTAAAGTACACGTTTAAAACAAGAGGTTATGGGCCCAGCCCTACCTAAATTCGGAAAATAGTAATTTATTCAAGAAGTTAAATTCGGTATAAATTTGAAAGATCGGTAACTGAAAATAGTTACGTCGATTTATTAAAAAATGGCCACGACAAGTTTGAGGATTGATCCGCTAAACGCGGTAATTATGATAGCTGGAAGCTACAAATGCGTGCCATCTTGATAAAGTGCGATTTGTGGGATTATGCATCGGGTGAAAATCCATGTCCAAGCGACGCAAACGCTGCCGCAAAATGGAAGGGATTCGATCGAAAAGCTTGCGCTGACATAACGCTTGCTATGTCTCCATCAGAATTGGGTTTAGTCACTGAATGTGAAACAGCGCATGATATGTGGAAGAAACTAGAGTCAACTTTTCAATCAAAAGGGCCTGCGCGAAAAGCCACCCTATTAAAACATATTGCGCTTGCACGTATGAAGGAAGGGGATAACGTTCGTGAGCATCTCAACGAATTCTTCCATGCAGTTGCTAAGCTCAAAGAAATAAATGTCACTGTGGGTGACGATCTGCTGACAATCTTATTATTGTATAGTTTACCAGAGTCCTACGAAACATTCCGTTGTGCCCTAGACACGCGTGATGAGCTGCCCAAGCCAGATGTTCTTCGCGTAAAAATAATGGAACAATAACAATCCAGAAAAGCCAAAGAGGCTGATACAGAGCAAAATGGATTAATTGCACAATCAAATGGTAAGAGTTACAATAAAAGTCAAGGTGGCCACACTTACGGCAAGAAAAATGCAGTGAAAGAAAAACGAAATTGCTACAAATGTGGTAGAATTGGTCACATTGCACGTAATTGCCGAGCAAAACAAAAGGAGAAAAATTCGCATTCAAACGCACGTCAAGCTAACGAAGACAAATTCGAAAAATCTTTTTTCTCTGAATCAGCATTGTTGGCAAAAAATCTAAACGAATATTGGTGCTTAGGCAGTGGCTGTTCATCGCATATGTCTTCAAATAGAGAAAACTTCGAAACATTTAAAGATATAAACAAAACTCTCTGCTTGGCGAATAGCAACACAGCTAGCATCACAGGTGTTGGTAACGTCAAAGCGACTATCAACGAAAGGGGAAATAGTGAGAGAATCAACTTCGAAAAAGTGATGTAAGTGGCAAAGCTACGAACAAATTTATTATCTGTGTCAAAAATTGCTGACAAAGGGTACGAAATAATTTTTCGACGAGATGAAGCAATTGTTGTGAAAAATAACAAACGCATTCTAACAGCTACATGAATTGGTGATTTGTATTACATTAAAAGCGCTGGACCTATTGCAAATATTTCTGAAACGAAAAATATCAATATACAAACTTGGCAAGAGCGAATGGGTCATTTAAACGAAAATGATTTGAAGCGTGTAGTAAACATGGTGCACGGCATAAAATTTGACACAAACGAAAAACTGCAAACATGTGACATTTGTATTAGCGAAAAACAAACAAAGGAAAGTTTTCCGAAACAGAGCGAGCAGCGCACGTCAGATTTGTTAGAAATCGTCCACACTGACGGTTGTGGGCCAATGCGATCACGCTCACACTCAGGCGCAAAGTAATTTATAACTTTTACGGGAGATTTTACGCGATATAGCGAAGTCTATTTTATGAAACGAAAAAGTGAAGCTCTGCAAATGTTTAAATTATTTAAGAATGCGGCAGGAAATTTTACAGGGAAGAAAATAAAAATGCTTCAATCTGACAACGGCTTGGAATATATGAGCACCGACTTTCAAAACTATTTAAATCATTGTGGTATTAAGCGCCGCCTGACTGCTCCCTATACACCGCAACAAAAGTGTTGCAGAGCGAAAAAACAGAACGCTTTTAGAAATGTCTCGGTGTATGCTGAAGCAGGCAGGCTTACCAGCTGGTTTTTGGGCAGAAGCCATTAACACCGCAAATTATATAAGAAATAGGTACCCAACCAAAGTACTGAAAAACGAAGTGCCACTTAAAATTTGGTCGGGAAAAACCCCAACAATAATTAATTTGAGACCTTTCGGTACAAAGTCATACGTATTGAAAAAGGACAATAAAAATAGTAAATTTTAATCACGCTCAGAAGAGTGTATCCTCGTTGGATATTCAACAGAAGCCAAAGCGTATCACCTATGGTCGCCAGTCAAAAGAAAAGTTTTAGTTAGCCGCGATGTTAAATTTCTAGATAAAATGTTCAAGAAACGAAATAATGAAAAGTCAGAAGGTTTAGAAATTGATCTTTAATTTAAAAAAGATGAAATTTATGTTCAGTCTGATGACATCTCCGAGCAATTGAAAAAAGATGAATTATAT
Source organism: Eurosta solidaginis (assembly GCF_040869045.1). Lineage (NCBI taxonomy): Eukaryota > Metazoa > Arthropoda > Insecta > Diptera > Tephritidae > Eurosta > Eurosta solidaginis. The sequence goes on along the minus strand of NW_027137305.1, from coordinate 39,767 downwards.
GGTCAGTCAGACGAAGTTGCTGAACAATCTTCCAGGGAACGTGAAGGCGTTGAAGACACAAAACGCGGTAGAGGTCGACCAAAACTAATTAAAAGCACGGGACCTGGTCGACGCAAAAAAGTTTATCAACAACCGGCAAATAGTGCAACTGAAGAAGTTGCCGAAAGCTCCGATGCAAATAGCAATGATTTCGAGGATTGTGAATATGCAAATCTAGCGTTGACCAATGACCCAGAAACATTTCAAGAAGCAGTAAATGGCGATGAGGGTGCATCATGGCTAAATGCTGTTGAAAATGAGTATATGGCACAAATGTTAAATAAAACGTGGGATATTGTTGAGTGACCCACAGAAAGAAAAATTATTGGCAATCGGTTTGTGTTTCGAACAAAAAATGGTAATACGTAAAAAGCGCGTCTGGTGGCAAAAGGGTGCTCGCAACGTCCAAGGGAGGACTTTAATGTCACATACTCCCCCGTAGCTCGATTAACTTCGATTCGGATGCTATCAGCACTAGCAGCGGAGCTTAACCTGCAAGTACATCAAATGGATGTGACCACAGCTTACTTGAACGGTGATCTTGAGCAAAGCGTGTATGTGGAATTGCCAGAATACTTGAGTGAAATCTTACAAAAAGTGGTTTCAGGAAAACTAATGAATGTGGATGTCCAACAAGCTCGAGAAATTAGAAGCACAGCTGAAAGATGGAAATCAGATATATCTAAGCGAACAATCCGGTATGTAAACTTAAAAAGTCTTTATATGGTTTACGGCAATCAGGTTTCCAATGGTATCAAAAATTAAGCGCCACACTACGTAATATGAGGTTCACACCTTCGGAACGTGACCCATGTTTGTTTATTATGAAAATAAAACTGAAACTCATGTTAATCACTGTATATGTCGACGATTTGTTAATTGCCACAAACGATCGGATATGGTTGAGCGATGTTAAACAATATCTTACCGAATGTTTTCAAATGAAGGACATAGGTCCAGTTAAAACTTGCCTAGGTATAAATTTTCGGCAAGATCTGCAAAACCGATCTTTATTTTTGAGTCAGCGCGAATACGCATTAGAAATTTTGAAACGATTTCATATGGAAGATTGCAAGCCTATCAAAACGCCATTAGATTGTAACTTCAAACTGAAAAAACCAGCTAAACTAGATGTGGACCTAATGAAAAAGTATCCATATCAGAATTTAATTGGCGCACTGTTATATTTGGCAGTGACAACGCGTCCTGACTTGGCTTATGCAGTTAATTTTTTAAGCCAGTTCAATTCCAACTACAACGAGGAGCATTGGAAGGCAACAAAATGGATACTTAGATACATTAAAGGCACTTTGAATTATGGTCTCCTTTATAAGCAAACAGGAGTGGACTTGCACGCGGTCGTCGACGCAGACTGGGGTGCAAATATGATGGACAGACGATCATACTCCGGCTACGCTTTTATTCTAGCTGGGGCACCTATATCATGGGAAGCTCGTAAACAGAAAAATGTGTCTCTTTCAAGCACAGAGTCCGAATATATGGCTTTGTTTGAAGCTACTTGAGAGGCACTTTATCTACGCGAAATGTTGAACGAGATTGGTAAAGAGTGCACAACTATCGAAATATTTAACGACAGCCAGAGTGCTCAAAAACTTGTGCAAAATAACGCTTTCCATTCACGTACCAAACATATTGACGTACGCCAGCACTTCATATGAGAGAAGCATCAAAACGGCGACATTATTTTAAACTACATGCGATCTGAAGATATGCCAGCGGATGTGTTAACGAAGGGACTACCATCCGAGAAGCACTACAAATGCATGACGGGCTTAGGCATGACAGATGCTACTTTCTGAGAGGTTGCAGTCGAAATTCTTCGAGGGCAGGTGTTGGAGAGTGCGAAGTAATCCCAATGCAACCCTGTATTATTTCATTGTACTGTAACTTGTTCATACACTATTGTAACCTGTTCATCCACTATTGTAATTTCTTCTTGTACTCACTTCACTTCCGTTTATATCATAGCCGAATAAAGTACACGTTTAAAACAACAGTAGCGAATGAAATTAATATATTGCCTTAACGAGGATAATGATACATCTCCCAACTAAGAAACGCGATAAAGGCAGGCGAAAAAGCAAGACCTATTAAAAGCTTCCTCTGTGGATTTGAGTATTAAATTATTTGATAAAACTGAAAGCATATGCACTTTAAAAGTTTTTGTGTGCTCTTACCATAAAGAATTTTTACTCGCTGTAGCATGCCGTGTAGATGCTTAATTAAATTTAGTTCACAAAAGCGTGCACAATGTTGCCATTTAGTTTCGAATTTATATTTAGCGAAGTTATTTGTATGAACATACTTATATGCATAATTTTAGTATGAATGTGCACAGGATTTTTTAGAAAGAATCTTTTTCTTGCCATTATACCAAAGAGGATAAATACAATAAGAGCCGTCACTCGTTATTTTTTTGGCATTTACTCGATGTATACTGAGAGGTAGTCGCTACTTTTTTTTTGGGTGAGATGTTTATAAATGTCTTCTATACATTTTCGTGGGGTATTTGTGTTTATTTTTCGACTGTATTTAATTAATTTATTTAATTCTCTTTCCAAAGATCACAGTTGCACAAGGGGCCTACACGGCATGGATAAATGCGAGACAAGTAAAAATGTCCCTCTCAGAAAACATTCGGCATCAATTTTTTCAATTTCCAGCGAGATACTCGCCACAAAATAACGAGTAACGGCTCTTATTGTATTTATCCTCTTTGATTATACGCTGTGTTGCAGTCAAGTCAATTAAGTTTTTACAAATTACATGTGCTATACGCTGGCAACACCTTTCTACATGCCAAACAAAAGGCACGCATACGAAACTATGAACAAACGATCTTTTTATACCCTCTTTCCAGCTTGTAGACGGAGTTGCGTAAAACTTGGCAGTTAACGATTGCCTCCTCGGGCGGTTGGCGCATGCAAAATGCACATAAATCCCCAATCCAATTTAACCCAAGCCGCTGAACATTTTTCAATCATACACACAAACATATGTGCATAGGAGTGTAACTACAATTCTGCATAGCTATAAATATGATATGGAGAGATGCGTCGCGTCTCGAAGTCAATGCCTACACTTACCAAATAACACAAAAATGCATCGCATGCCATTACGGCAATAGAAAGATAGAATTTAAGTTGTATTCCATTCATGTTGCGTTCTGTTATAACCAGTAGCGCCACATCATTTTTCATCATTAACTATTGCGCTCACAGATGGGCGGTCGCACTAGAAACAAAAAAAACCGCTGAGAAATAATTAGTTGGAGAATAAGCGAATTGTATATACCCAGGTGCGAATTGGAATAACTTCTCGATAGAATAAATATGAAAACAACTCCTCAGTTTCGTACATATCAATAAAATATTGATCCGATATGAAGAGAAAGACATGACTGTTGGCTGAAGAGAGGCGGCGCTTCCATTTCAATTTCTCCAGATCGCTTATATAAATCCGCTCTAAGCCTTACATATTCTACATTTTGTACAAAGGTATAAAGGAGTATAAAAAAGATCGATCTAGGTTAATACATATCTTCCCAACGAAATCGCGCGCCTGTAATGCGCATGCACACATATTTATTGGCTAGCAAAACATGCATAGTATGGCTTTCATCGTAGGTATTTACAACAGTGCATATTCGTGATGGTCGTTAGGTATCTGAAAATCGCTGCGCTATAGTCGTATCTGGAGATAGACCTTCTTCAAAACTCACCGTCGGCATCACAGACAGGACCTTAAATCTTCCGGAGAACTTTCCTCTCGAACACTTCAAAAGCCATCTCATCTTCTTTCGACACCGCCAAGATTCCAAGCCATATATCAGGACAGGTATTATTTACCGCTTTTTCGTTGAGAAGGGTTTTTAAGAGGTGCCATACTGAGGGTGTTGGTCTGATAGTATAGGCAACAACCTGCTAGCAGGGTATTTGCTATTTCTACCCTGTCCTGGCCTATTTTCTTTCTGGTTGCTTCTCGCCTAAGGCTTTGTGGAGCCCTTCTGCCTTTGGAACAGACGAAATACCCTCACAGGATGACCTTAAGCTATATCTATTGGCTTTTTTTATCGCCTTATAGTATGTTACTAAGCTTGGCGTGTACTCATTCCAATTTTCCGTGCGCCTAGTCTTGTTAAAAAGTTCAATTGCATCAAAACGCTGTGTCCTCCTTTTGCGTCCATTATAAGCCTCTAGTCTTCGCTAGTTAGAGATAGTGCTCCTATACGGTTAGTTTAATATCATAAAATTAATATCATATGATAAGTGCAACTCATTTCTGGTTTTATTTCCTAACAGCGGACTAAGAAATCCCTCGAATATACTTTATATATGCTGTTCTTTGCCAACTCATTATCTTCAATACAGTTTTGGTGGGAGCTCAGTGTGCTTCTCCCTAATAAAATTCTATTTAATGCTTGTTTCCGCAATTAAATTTATATTTAGATGATAACTTTTGTGCGATTATTGCCTTAATATCTGCCTGGCTGTCGAAATTTGTATCAACATTGGTACTGCTTAAGCACACTTCCTCCAGTGTTCCCACTACTTTCCCGAGTCGACTATTTGCTCTTCAGCCAAACTGTGAAATACAATATTTTGAGAGACGTTCTGCTTAGGAAGATTTCGAGCCAGCGGATGGATGATCTTCTATAAACCCGGGACTGGCAGGAACGGTATTACTTATGTTCTTTGCTACCCATTTCTAGCATTCGCTCATCCTAGCTCCGTTCTAAACTTTCCTTTCCATACATACAAATATTACGACGTGCTTGTGCATACACTTTAGTTCAGCTCAACCTTAAATAAATTACCTCAGCGTTATTAAAGCTTAATTATTTTTTAATGATATCAAAATATATTTGATCCACTCTCAGTATTCAGTAATAGGAACTACAGAACTATAACCTAAGTCTGCACCGCTACCACAGCATCAGTCTGCTCGCAGTACGCCTTCGTGTATGCTGCCAGAAACAACATATTGTTACAAATATTAGCAACACTAAGGGGTACTGTCATCTCTAAGCCGATGCTAAACAGTGATATCATGCACATCCACAAATCAATCATTATGTATCTGCATAAACGAAGCAACGCACAAACACATGCATATATCTTATCTCAGCTGCTCACAAGAGAGGGCAATAATTTTTGCAAGTATTACTCACGCGCATATGAGAAGCTATAAACGTAGTTGTGGCTGGTGATTTTGTAGCTGTAAATTAAAGTAAATTCGTTACAATATCATATTCCCGCAAAAAAGAGTCCAACTCCTCCTCAAACACCGCTGCATCCTGCGCCGGCAGCCGTACCCTCGTTTCAATATCACTGCCGTTGGCGTTACGCTGAAATCGTGCTGGATGCACACGGAATTGGATGCCACTAGGCAGTGTTTGCTTCTACAGCAGCCACCAGTGCTGCCATTTTAGCTTGTTCAAGGTATATTTAGCTTTTATTTTCTCCGTTTAGCTTAAAAAATTGCGATTTAGCCTTAAGCTTTTTTCAGAATTTTTTTTTTTTTAGCTCATTTTAGCTTTTTTCAAAGTTTTACAAAAATCTAGGTAAACAGTTTGGCATGCCTCTCACAAAAAAGCGCATAGCAGCTGTTGCTCCATTTTCAAGTGGAAATCAGCCGATAATACCTTTTGAAGGTTCTAGTACTACTATCAATAATTCAAAGGAAGTCGATCCACGATAGTGAAAAAGCAACAGAAATAAAATTAAAAAAAATAAATGTAAGGCGCGATAACCTCCGAAGAGATCTAAGGCCGAGCTTCTCTTCCAATTTCCGTCGTGCTCCTCTTGATTTTTCCCTACAAATTGGCCGGACGGGACCTACATGTTTTATGCCGACTCCGAACGGCATCTGCAAGGCAGATGAGTTTTCACTGAGAGCTTTTCATGGCAGAAATACAATCGGAGCGCTTGCCAGACACTGCCGAGGGGCGACCCCGCTTAGAAAAATTTTCTTCTAATTGAAAAATCTTATTTCTAAAATTTTGATGTTGCTTTGCCCGGGAGTTGAACCCAGGGCATACGGTGTGATAGGCGGAGCACGCTACCATCACACCACGGTGGCCGCTCGATCAAAGTGTAGTGCTTTAGACTGCTTCAATTTTAAGAACATTGAATGAATTTGGGTTGGATGTTGAACATTTTAGGGGCTTCGGAATAGTTAATGCAAGCGTTATGGGTATCAGAAATCGAGGCGCAGTAACTTTATTAATGTAACGTCAAACTAAAATCATTTTAGTTCCGTGTGTCTGCCATTAGATTCAATTGGCTGTTTCATCTGCTTCGAAGCTACTTCCGAATGAATTTGAATTTTTGATTGCAGAAACATATAACTGATTTTCTAAGTCCGCAAGTAGACAAAGGAGCTATATAATGCTATATGCTGCCATAAACGAAGGACTCGAGCCATTGCAAATTGTTAGGAATGCTCAACTCGGTGGTTGTCCACCAAAGTAGCCGTAAAAAGAGTGACGAATCAATGGCTAGAGTTGAAAACCCACTTTGGTATTGCTGCTGTCGCGGATTCGTGCCATAAAGCAAAGCTTTTGTCAAATCTTTTCACGGACGAAAATTGGCTTTTACTTTTCCTAAGCCCCATATTAAAAGAGGTCCAAACCATGAATAAGCTCTTTGAGAGCAACTCGGCAGATCCCCTTAAAATGTTTAGTGATCTCAAGTATCTGCTTTCAACACTCTGTTCACTTGTAACATTTCACACAGACACTTTTATCCGGTGTATTCTCCTTTAACGCCGTTATTGGTTCCTATGCCCAATTTTCATTACTCCTATTAGGACTTTTCAAAAACGAAATTTAATGATACACATTCGCAAAACATTATACGAGAAAACTGCCGTAGTTTCCTTATAAACATAACAGAGAAACTACGTCTACGTCTGCCTAGTTATATAGAAACTTTAAAATATATAAATTTTTTCTCCATTGAAAATGCACTTAGTACAGCAAACCACTTATTTTCGATAGCTTCACACAAGAAAAATGTAGATATTCAAATGAAGAAATAAATAACATTGAAATGTAATGGAAACAAGTAAGGAAGGTTAAGTTCTGGTATAACATTACATACTCAGCTGAGAGCTTTGGAGACAAATTGAGCCCTTACCAAATTTCACAAGGATTGGCGGATCCACGCCCATTTTGAAATTTTCTTTTATTTTTGTATTTTGTTACAACATATCATTACTGGAGGGACAACGTCTTAGAACATCAAGGCCTATCTGTCCGGTCAGGCGATGCAAACCTAGAAATCATCAACATCTACATCCTCCCTGCCACCAGTTGCCCCGGTGGATACCGCCCTAATATCAGAGCCTTACTCACTGGAAACAATCGCATTATTTTAGGCGACTTCAATGCCCATCATGATCTATGGCATTCAAATTTGCGGGCGGACAGTAGGGGCGAGATGTTGGCGGATCAAATAGAAGAAACGACGTTCTGCACAATAAACGGAGACGCCCCCACACGTATGGTAGGAAGCTGTCACAGTTCGCCAGATATCTCAATCGTGAGCGCAGAACTCGTAAACTGCGTCAACTGGCAGCCGATGGTATCATTGGCATCCGACCACCTGCCTATACTTGTTTCGCTCGAGCGTACCGCCGACTTCATCGTCACCGAAAAACGCACTTTCATAAACTTTAAAAAAGGAAAGTGGGAAGAATATAAATCCTTTACAGACAACCTCTTTGCTGCCCTCCCTATCCCGACTGATGCTCGCCAAGGGGAGCGTGCCTTCCGCAAGGTCATTGAATCCGCCTCGGCACGTTTCATTCCTGCCGGGAGAATTCCCGAAATCCGGCCCCACTTCCCGGCGGAGGCCGCAAACTTAGCGAGAGAACGTGACCTTATAAGGCAACTTGATCCAGGCGACCCCCAAATAAGGGATATAAACCAACGCATCAGATTGCTTGTGGATGAACACAAGCGGGCGAAATGGGAGGAGCACCTAAGAGGTTGTAACCTCTCTACCGGTGTGGGTAAACTTTGGTCCACCGTAAAGTCCCTATCGAATCCGACTAAGCACAAAGACAAAGTTTCCATCGCCTTTGGCGACAAAGTGCTGTCGGATGCGAAAAAATGCGCGAGCGCTTTCTGCCGACAATAAATAATGCATTCTACGGTCGACAAAGTTAGACGGAGGGCCAACAGACACGCACATAAACACAAATTCAGCGCGTCACCAATCACCATCACCGCTAAAGAGGTTGAGGACGCCATTTTTCGCGCTAAACCATCCAAAGCAGTGGGCCCAGACGGCATAGCCATGCCGATGCTTAAAAGCCTAGGGAAAGAGGGTTTCAAATATTTAGCGCAGGTTTTCAACCTGTCTCTTTCCACCTTTGTCATACCCGAGAAATGGAGAATGGCCAAGGTGGTCCCGCTACTAAAGCATGGTAAACCAGCTAACATAGGAGAGTCGTATCGTCAGATATCTCTCCTATCGCCAGTAGCAAAGACGCTCGAAGCCGTTTTGCTCCCTTATTTCCAAGCAAATTTGCAACTAGCCTCCCATCAGCATGGCTTCAGAAAACTCCATAGCACTACCTCCGCGCTAAATGCCATCAGCACCCAGATAAATTGCGGTTTAAATCAAAACCCCCACCATAGAACAGTACTCGTAGCGCTAGACCTATCAAAAGCTTTTGATACGGTCAACCATGGCTCGTTACTGCAAGACCTGGAAGGGTCTACCCTTCCCCCATGTCTTAAAAGGTGGACCGCAAATTATCTGGGTGGTCGGCAGGCATCGGTGCTATTTAGAAACGAAACATCAAAGCCAAGGAGAATTAAACAAGGGGTGCCACAGGGTGGTGTCCTATCCCCACTTTTGTTTAATTTCTACATATCTAAGCTACCTTCACCACCGGAAGGAGTCACAATCGTTTCCTACGCCGATGACTGCACAGTAATGGCCACAGGCCCAGGCCCACAGATCGATGAGCTATGCAATAAAATAAACGGCTACCTCCCTGATCTCTCCAGTTTTTTCGCCTCGCGAAACCTGGCATTATCACCGACTAAATCTTCCGCGACCTTATTTACAACATGGACGTCCCAAATGTCGACCATTTTGAACATCCACGTCGATGGCTCTACGCTATCGACTGTCCTACACCCCAAAATCTTGGGTGTGACGTTTGATCAGGATCTACATTTTGGTGAGCACGCAGCCGCAATTGTTCCGAGAATTCAGAGCCGTAACAAAATCCTCAAATCCCTTGCTGGCAGTACCTGGGGAAAAGATAAAGAAACGCTCATGACTACATACAAAGCAATTAGCCAGCCGATTACGTGCTACGCGTCACCCATATGGTCGCCAAGCCTAAAAATTACCCACTGGAAGAAGCTACAGGCCTGCCAAAATACTGCTCTCAGAATTGCCACGGGCTGTCTTCTTATGTCCCCAGAACACCATCTACATAATGAGGCGAGATTACTCCCCATCAGGGAAAGAAACGAGATGCTGACCAAACAGTTCCTGTTGAATACCCAGAAACCTGGGCATCCCAACAGACATCTGATTGACGAGCCAGCACCGCCTAGGGGCTTAAGGAGTCATCTCCGTAAGCATTTTGAGGAAATACGGCATCTGAGAACACAGCCGTATGAAGCGAAAAAACATAAGCAGGTCCTTGGTGAACTCCACAAACAGGCGTCGGACCTTTATGCCGGGAATTGCCCGGTGAACCCAGTACTCAAAGTAAAGTATCCAAAACTTGCGGAAGAGGAACGCATACTCCCCAGGGAAACGCGTGTCACTCTGGCTCAACTTCGTTCTGGATACTGTAACAGGTTAAACTCTTACCTATCCAGAATCAACCCCGACATACAAAATGTATGCCCCGCTTGCAATGTGTCCCCACATGACACCAACCATCTCTTTAATTGTAATGTGGAACCAACGCCTCTAACACCCCTTTCCCTATGGTCCACCCCTGTTGAAACAGCAAGTTTCCTTGGACTCCCGTTAGAGGATATTGATGACAGTTTGTGATCGGTCGCGTCTGTTAGGTGGGGTGAAGCACTGCTACAACAACAACAACAACTGGAGTTGAATTTTGACATAATTTACTTATATACTGAAAAATATGAAAAAAAATTTTTAATATCGCGAGTTAATATCGAGCTCAAGGCCTAACAATAATTATTTTATCATTATTATTGTTATAATATATTTTTTCTTAATTGAAAAAATTTTAAATTAGAACAGAAGAAAGAAAAAATTTAGACAACTGCCAAAGCTCGTTGTATAGATCCATTTCGGGAACTGCTAAATTCCTTCATCGGCAACGTTTTGGCGCCGCTGCTATAACCATTCAGCCATCACAGCGGTTTTTTTGTTTGTCTTCATTATTCCTACTTCAAACCGCTGTGATGGCTGAATGGTTATAGCAGCGGCGCCAAAACGTTGCCGATGAAGGAATTTAGCAGTTCCCGAAATGGATCTATACAACGAGCTTTGGCAGTTGTCTAAATTTTTTCTTTCTTCTATTCTAATTTAAAATTTTTTCTATTAAGAAAAAATATATTATAACAATAATAATGATAAAGTAATTATTGTTAGGCCTTAAGCTCGATATTAACTCGCGATATTACAAATCAGTAGGCCGATATAACAACAAAAAGTTGTTAAAAAAAATTTTTAAAATTTGACTTGAAAAAATTTTTTTTTTTTAAGTGGGCGTGTTCGTCATCCAATTTTGCTTATTTTTAGTTGAACATACACAGTAATAAGAGTAACGTTCCTGACAAATTTTAGCATGATATCTTCAACAACTGCCCAATTACAGCATGCAAAACTTTTAAATTACCTTCTTTTAAAAGTGGGAGGTGCCACACCAGTTGTCAAAAAATTTTACAAAGTTTCTGTTCTGCATAATAAGGTCAACCCATTTACCAAGTTTCATTGTTCTATCCGTCTTTGGTAATGAATTATCATACTTTTTCGGTTTTTCGAAATTTTCGATATCGAAACAGTGGGCGTGGTTATATATTTCGTTCATTTTAAATAGCGATCTTAGATGAGTGCCCAGGAACCTACGTACCAAATTTCATCAGATACCTCAAAATTTACTCAAGTTATCGTGTTTGCGGACAGACGGACGGACGGACGGACGGACGGACATGGCTAAATTTATATCTTTTTTCGCCCAGATCATTTTGATATATAGAAGTCTATATCTATCTCGATTAGTTTATGCCGTTACGGGGTACCGTTATGCGAACAAAATTAATATACTCTGTGAGCTCTGGTCAGCTGAGTATAGAAATTGTATCTCCATGAATGGGACAACGTAGGTTGGGCAGAGTTTCGAGGGTATAAAAACGCTCTTGGGGAAAATCCCTTTGCCAGTCTTTCCACTTTTGTTTTAAATTTTTTGGTTTTGCCACTCAGTAATGCAGAAGTTGGACGAATTTTAAGCACCACGAACAATGTTAAAACGAAGCGGCGTAAGAGGTTACATTTAAAAATGTTAAATTCAATTTTATATGTAAGGTGCGGACTAAGGAAAGAAAATAAGTGTTGTCATGATTTTATTATAACAAATGACCTGGTTGAACTAATTAACACATCAAATATTTATTCCAATTCATCAGATGATGATATCGAAATATTCTAAGACTTTATGTATATTTTTATCTCACACATACTACCTTTTATATGGATATCCTGTTGCAAGCAGTGAAATAGTTGTAGTAGTAGTAGACGAGTGGTCAAATGACTGACTTTAAAAAATTTGTATAAAACACATATTGCATCTGTATATTATATTTGGAGTAAAAATTAATTTATATTTTTTACTATATGTATAAAATTAAGAAAAATTAATAAAATGCTTGAAAAGTTGCCTTAAATTTTTACTTTTTTTAGCTCTTTTTTTTTGTCAATTTAGGTTCTTTTCTGAAAAAGTTCTGGCAACACTGGCAGCCACTGTAACATGTACTGGCATAAATGTTGATGTCTTTGCTATATTCGAATTTGAGTTGTTGTAGGTAATCAGCAAGACGCACTCAACTCGCGTACCTTTGTTAAGAATTGATTTCATGCGGCGCTAGCACGATGACGACAACCGGTAAAGTTGTTGTATATTAGAATGGGTTGGCCCCCATACAAAAAAAAACAGTTGCTAATATCCGCCCCTAAATTTGAAGATTATGTTGAGAGGGTTTCGGAAATTTTTTTTTTACTTTTTTTGATCCTTCGAAATACATCCGAAACACTTTTTCGTTGTACCTATCTTGGTTATTTGACGCCGATTTTTAAAATTGATATGTCATTATTTTGGCCTTGAGAAGCTTCACATTTCCGTTTAATGTCCTTTTAAGCAATGAAGTAGTTTTCCCATGATTAGGTCAGCTAACAAAATTTTACCCCCCTCCCCCCCATTGGTATACTTTTCTTAACCAAACGAAAGTACTTAAAAATTCAAGAAAATGTTGCTTTGAAACCATATTACTAAAATAATAAACAAAGAAGTTATAGTATTTTCAATATTTATTGCAACTGTTATTTTACCTGATTCTTATTATATTTAGACCTGAAACTTATGATATTTTTGGAGGAAAAATTGCACGGTTTGCATTGAAAAGTTAATAAAAAATATGCCAAATATTATGAATAGGGGAAGCCAAAGTAAATAAGTAAGTCAAACCTGTTGTTTCGTATTTATAATAATTACACTATACGACAAAATCAACTTTTTTTCTGGGTATTGGACAAAACCCACTTTTTCGTAGAGATTGAGACTTAAGTAAACAAAGTCCTATCTCCGTTTTTCGAACTTAGCCTACAAAAAATAGATATCGGCTTACGAAGTTCGAAATTCTACATTTCGAAATTTTATTTTATTTTTATTAACGCGTTCAGCAAATTGAAAAAGTAAAAATGTGGGCGTGGTCCGCTTTTCCCTTATTAGAAGGGCTGGATTCTTTTTTCAAGAAATTTAGTATAACAGCTGTTATACGAGGTGAAAGTCAGAAGTCAGAGTCTGACTGTATTCAGAAGTCAAAAAAAAAAGTTAAATTTGGCGCATAGTGTTATTATTATAAATACGAAACAACAGGTTTGACTCAGTTATTTACTTTGACTTCCACTATTCATGATATTTGAAATATCTTTATTAACTTTTCAATGCAAACCGTCAAATTTTTCCTCCAAAAATATCATAAGTTTCAGGTCTAAATATAATAAGAATCAGGTAAAATAACAGTTGCAATAAATATTGAAAATACTATAACTTCTTATTTTATTATTTTAGTAATATGGTTTCAAAGCAACATTTTCTTGAATTTTTAAGTACTTTCGTTTGGTATGGGAAAAACATGCATTAGGAGGTGGCAAAATTTCCTTAGCTGACCTAATCATGTGAAAACGACTTCATAGCTTAAAAGGACATTAAACGGAAATGGTGAGCTTCTCAAGGCCAAAATAACGACATATCAATTTTAAAAATCGTACCTCAAATAACCAAGTTACAACAAAAAAAACCGTTTCGGCTGTATTTCGAAAGATCAAAAAAAATTTTAAAAAATGTTTCCGAAACCCTCTCAACATAATCTTCAAATTTAGGGGCGGACATTAGCAACTTTTTTTTCGACCCAGTTTATTGTATATGTTACCAAAGCTATCACAACAAGAGCGATAAAAATAGAAGGTCTAAGTAGTAATAACAACAAACATGCACGGCGTTCATTTGTGTCTACCCAAGAGTTTGGTTTTCATATTTACTATCCTACAGGTGCAAAAATAGCTACCTCAAACAAAAACAAAGCGTTGGCGTATTGCACTGCCCCCTTGAGTGGTGTTTTTTATACATATATGCGGCGCCCCTTGCCTAAAATCACTATTTATAGTAACACATAGATTAGCGGTTCACAAATCTCTTGCACCCTGTGAGAAATAAAGATTTCTTATTATGACAGTAAAGTGCAGTGCGGAATTAATTTTTTTTTTGTTCAATACTCTCGTTCGAATTTGTTGAGGAGCTGCTTGAAGGTTTTCGAAATATAATACAAAATAGTACCGACACAGAAAAAGGAAAACGAATAAGGAAGGTTAAGTTCGGGTGTAACCGAACATTACATACTCAGTTGAGAGCTATGGTGATAACATAAGGAAAAATAACCATGTAGGAAAATGAACCGAGGGAAACCCTGGAATGTGTTTGTATGACATGTGTATCAAATGAAAGGCATTAAAGAGCATTTAATGAGGGAGTGGGCCATAGTTCTATAGGTGGACGCCATTTAGGGATATCGCCATAAAGGTGGATCAGCGTTGACTCTAGAATTTGTTTGTGCGATATTGGTATCAAATGAAAGGTGTTAATGAGTATTTTAAAAGGAAGTAATCCTTAGTTCCATAGGTGAACGCCGTTTCGATATATCTCCATAAAGGTGGACCAGGCGTGACCCTAGAATTTGTTTGTACGATATGGGTATCAAATTAAAGGTATTAATGAGGGTTTTAAAAGGGAGTGGTGGTAGTTGTATAGGTGGTCGCCTTTTCGAGATATCGCCATAAAGGTGGACCAGGGGTGACTCTAGAATACGTTTGTACAATATGGGTATCAACCGAAAGGCGTTAATGAGTATTTTAAAAGGGAGTGAGCCTTAGTTCCATAGGTGGACGCCGTTTCGAGATATCGCCATAATGGTGGACCAGGAGTGACCCTAGAATTTGTTTGTACGATATGGGTATCAAATTAAAGGTATTAATGAGGGTTTTAAAAGGGAGTGGTGGTAGTTGGATAGGTGGTCGCCTTTTCGAGATATCGCCATAAAGGTGGACCAGGGGTGACTCTAGAATACGTTTGTACAATATGGGTATCAAACGAAAGGCGTTAATGAGTATTTTAAAAGGGAGTGAGCCTTAGTTCTACAGGTGGCCGCCGTTTCGAAATATCGCCATAAAAGTGGACCAGGGTGACTCTAGAATGTGTTTGTACGATATGGGTATCAAATTAAAGGTATTAATGAGGATTTTAAAAGGGAGTGGTGGTAGTTGAATAGGTGGTCGCCTTTTCGAGATATCGCCATAAAGGTGGACCAGGGGTGACTCTAGAATACGTTTGTACAATATGGGTATCAAACGAAAGGTGCTAATGAGTATTTTAAAAGGGAGCGAGTTCTATAGGTGGACGCGTTTTCGAGGTATCGCAATAAAGGTGCACCAGGGGTGATTCTAGACTTTGCTTGTACGATATGGGTATCAAATGAAAGGTGTTAATGAGAATTTTTAAAAGGGCTTGGGGCTTAGTTCTATACCTGGACGCCTTTTCGAAATATCGCCATAAAGGTGGACCAGGGGTGACTCTAGAATGTGTTTGTAAGATATTGGTATCAAATTAAAGGTATTAATGAGAGTTTTAAAAGGGAGTGGTGGTAGTTGTATATGTGAAGGCGTTTTCCAGATATCGACCAAAATGTGGTCCAGGGTGACCCAGAACATTATCTGTTGGATACCGCTAATTTATTTATATATGTAATACATGCAAAGATTTCAAGGGTTTTTTATTTCGCCCTGCAGAACTTTTTCATTTTCTTCTACTTAATATGGTAGGTGTCACAACCATTTTACAACGCTTTTCCAAAGTTATATTTCGCGTCAATAAACCAATCCAATTACCATGGTTCATCCCTTTTTTCGTATTTGGTATAGAATTATGGCATTTTTTTCATTTTTCGTATTTTTCGATATCGAAAAAGTGGGCGTCGTCATAGTCGGATTTCGTTCATTTTTTATACCAAGATAAAGTGAGTTCAGATAAGTACGTGAACTAAGTTCAGTAAAGATATGTCGATTTTTGCTGTAGTTATCGTGTTAACGGCCATGCGGAAGGACAGACTGACGACTGTGTATAAAAACTGGGCGCGGCTTCAACCGAGTTCGCCCATTTTCACCGAAAACAGTTAGCGTCATAAGATCTATGCCCCTACCAAATTTCAAAAGGATTGGTAAATTTTTGTGCGACTTATGGCATTAGACAAATTAAATGAAAAAGGGCGGAGCCACGCCCATTTTGAAATTTTTTTATTTTTGTATTTTGTTGCACCATATCATTACTGGAGTTGAATGTTGACATAATTTACTTATATACTGTAAAGATATTAAATTTTATGTTAAAATTTTACTTTAAAAAAATTTTTTTTAAAAGTGGGCGTGTTCTTCCCCGATTTTGCTAATTTTTATTAAGCGTAAATATAGTAATAGGAGTAACGTGCCTGCCAAATTTCATCATGATATCTTCAACGTCTGCCAAATTACAGCTTGCAAAAGTTTTAAATTACCTATCGATGAATTTTCGATTGTAAATCATTAATAAACCGATAGCAAATTGGTACATTCCGATAACAAATTGATAGCTTTCCCATAGCAAATCGGTAATTGTTTGAAACAAATCGATAACTCTTTGAAAAAATCGATACATTTTCGATAACAAATTGAAAATATTTCGAAAAGAAATCGAAAACAGGCCAATAACAAATTGGTGATATTCTGCAACATATCGATAGCAAATCTATAATTTTTTGACAACTTTTCGGTGGATTTTCGATGATTTTTCCAAAATAACGCAGTAACCTTACTATATAAACCATCAACACGTCGATAAAAAAATCTACAGCTCATCGAAAACCATTGTTATTAATAGGAAATATATATAACACTTCGATAAAAATCTATAACTAATTTAAAACTCGTCATTAAAATGCCGATAACAAACTAATAACTTATTGATAAGAAATTGATTACACGCCCATATCCCGTCGCTAGCAAGCCGATAACTCGTACATAATAAATGGTTAACTCGCTATTATCCCATCTCTACTAACACTTTGGAATCACATTTTATAACACGCCGTTCGTTTTTACTTTTAAACCTTTGATTTGCGATCTGATTTCGCTCATATCAACTCTACAATGTCGATTCAATGCTCCCTCATTACGCTACGGTGTATTAATACACTTACGCTCACATTCCTTTTTCTCCTATACCACATACTTCAAATCTTAAACTAGCAATTAACATAACGCTAAAAATCAAATATTCTATTTACAGACTTTCATGACTTTATAGGTACACATTCATACACACATTTGTATATTACATTTCTCCCGTGACATCTTATACATAACATGCCACATTACAATATTGTCGTGACCATAATTGGTTGCTCAGAACTAAAATAGCGCATGAAGGCGTTGTTGAATGTCTTGCAAGTGCAAATAAATTTTTAGCGCTCATTTGTGGTTCGTAAAACTGTAAACTTTGCCCATCCAACAAGACAACTGTTATATAGTAGGTAATTAGCACATCAACAACATCAATAGCAACAGCAAACACAAAAATAAATAACATCAAAATTTAACTTCCGGACCATATATTTTGCGTGTCAAGTGTGCATAGGGCTTTGCGCATGCGCATTTATTGTACTTAGCTCTGATTTTTGTCGCAGATCTTCCCTTTGTAAAAAATTAACGTAGATATTTATGTACATAGTATTCAATTACTTGAAGTTTGTTGCACTTGCGTATGACGTGGAAGTATGTTGCTTGCAAAACTTATTATAACTATGGACGTTATGGTAAAAGTGCGGGCAGGTGTCTGATGCTCATGCTCATAATAGCTGCCCGTTAATTATGAAAAGCTACCTAATGTCATTACACTATTTGCTGCAGGCAATCGCTGTATATGCAATTTTAATGTTATTGTTGGTTGGAATGTCATCAAACCCTTTGGGCATTATCACAGCGATCTTTGAAAGTGGCTTCAGCTTGTGGGCAATTAAATTATCTATGAAATAATTAAAAGAACAATAAGAACGGTATTCATTTGTATACTCAGTTGAGCAGAGCTCACAGAGTATATTAGCTTTGATTGGATAACGGTTGGTTGTACAGGTATAAAGGAATCGAGATAGATATAGACTTCCATATATCAAAATCATCAGGATCGAAGAAAAATTTGATTGAGCCATGTCCGTCCGTCCGTCCGTCCGTCCGTTTACACGATAACTTGAGTCAATTTTGAGATATCTTGATGAAATTTGGTATGTAGGTTCCTGAGCACTCATCTCAGATCGCTATTTAAAATGAACAATATCGGACTATAACCACGCCCACTTTTTCGATATCGAAAATTTCGAAAACCGAAAAAGTGCGATAATTCATTACCAAAGACGGATAAAGCGATGAAACTAGGTAGGTGAGTTGAACTTATGACGCAGAATAGAAAATTAGTAAAATTTTGGACAATGGGCGTGGCACCGCCCACTCTTAAAAGAAGGTAATTTAAAACTTTTGCAAGCTGTAATTTGGCAGTCGTTGAAGATATCATGATGGAATTTGGCAGTAACATTACTACTATTACTATATGCATGCTTAATAAAAATTAGCAAAATCGGAGAAAGACCACGCCCACTTCTAAAAAAATTTTTTTTTAAGTCACATTTTAACAAAAAATTTAATATCTTTACAGTATATAAGTAAATTATGTCAACATTCAACTCCAGTAATGATATGGTGCAACAAAATGCAAAAATAAAAGAAAATTTCGAAATGGCCGTGGCTCCGCCCTTTTTCATTTAATTTGTCTAGGATACTTTTAATGCCATAAATCGAACAAACATTTACCAATCCTTGTGAAATTTGGTAGGGGCTTAGATTCTAGGACGATAACTTATTTCTGTGAAAAAGGGCGAAATCGGTTGAAGCCACGCCCAGTTTTTATACACAGTCGACCGTCTGTCCTTCCGCTCGGCCGTTAACACGATAACTTGAGCAAAAATCGATATATCTTCACTACACTCAGTTCACGTACTTATCTGAACTCACTTTGTATTGGTATACAAAATGGCCGAAATCCGACTATGGCCAAGCCCACTTTTTCGATATCGAAAATTACGAAAAATGAAAAAAATGCCATAATTCTATACCAAATACGAAAAAAGTGATGAAACATGGTAATTGGATTGGTTTATTGACGCAAAATATAACTTTAGAAAAAACTTTGTAAAATGGGTTGAGACACCTACCATATTAAGTAGAAGAAAATGAAAAAGTTCTGCAGGCTGAAATAAAAAACCCTTGAAATCTTGGCAGGAATACTGTTCCTGGTATTATATATATAGATAAATTAGCGGTATCCAACAGATGATGTTCTGGGTCACCCCTGTCCACATTTGGTCGATATCTGGAAAACACCTTCACATATACAACTACCACCACTCCCTTTTAAAAGCCTCATTAATACCTTTAATTTGATACCCATATCGTACAAACACATTCTAGAGTTACCCCTGGTCCACGTTTATGGCGATATCCATAAATGGCGTCCACCTATAGAACTATGGCCCACTGCCTCATAAAATACTCTTTAATACCTTTCATTTGATACACATGTCATACAAACACATTCCAGGGTTACCCTCGGTTCATTTTCCTACATGGTTATTTTCCCTTATGTTGTCACCATAGCTCTCCACTGAGTATGTAATGTTCGGTTACACCCGAACTTAACCTTCCTTACTTGTTTTTAAATGTCGTTGTACTAATTGCTATTATTGCTTGTTTTTGTAGCAATTGTGCTAGATATCTTTGTTTTTCTAGCAATAAAGTATTAAGAAATTCACAAGTTCTCATACTCGCCGTATGTCGTATGCGTTAATCAATTTTTATGTTGGAAACCATGAAAACAAGTCAAATCTTAAAATCTTACATGAATCAACACTCCCGTGAATTTTCCCTATATAAATAAGTTACTAGAAACCGAACGGCTGCCCGTCATCTCTTCTCAAATTTGTTTTGAAGACAAATTAATTTCGTCGTTGTGGCATCTTCAGTGTCATTTTCTGTTATCAAAATGTTGACGGAAAATCGTTCCAATATACATAAGTTAGCCACTCTGTCGGAAAATTAACAAAAAAAAATAAATACTAGCAAATATTGATATTGATTACAGCCCGGTAAGCTCCGGAACTAACTCGAATATCTTTGGAACGATAAAACTACTTTGAAGTTTCTGAAATGGTTATTATATGGAACACTCTCAGAGCCGCTTCATCTGATGCATGCTTTTCGTTTGCCGAGGGAGGACTTTACTTTTCAATTGCCTACCTAGTCCAAAGTAGCATTTATTGATAAAAGCGACTCTTCACTGTATTTCGAAGCTATTATTGTTGTTTGTGTCAATGATGATTCCCAACTAAACAAAGTCTTTTACTTGCTAACTTACTTAATTGGCGCTTAACCATTTAAACACTTATGACCGTCCAACAAGGCGCGTCAGTCGCTTCTTCGCTCTGCCACCTGGCACCAATTGGTCGCTTTCCACCTGGTCCTTCCAGCGGAGTGGGGACTCTTCCTCTGCTTCCATAGACGGGTTCGACAGAAACACTTTCATTCGCATAACATGGTCTATCCAGCGTAGCCGCTGCGTTTTGATTCCCTGGACTATGTTTGTGTCTGCGTACTATTTCGAAATTATGGCTGCCAACAACAGCGTGGTTGCTAAGCGCAAATGCGCTGACTCTCTGCTCAATGACACAAGATACGACGTTTTGTCCTAATTCAACATCAAACCCACTATCCGCTTCTTTTTCCAGTTCGGAGTAGGAAAATTGGCAGCCACCGTGGTGTGATGGTAGCGTGCTCCGCCTGCCACACCGTATGCCCTGGGTTCGCACCCCGATCAAAGCAACATCAAAATTTTAGAAATAAGGTTTTTCAATTAGAAGAAAATTTGTCTAAGCGCGGTCGCCCCTCGGCAGTATTTGGCAAGCGCTCCGGGTATATTTCTGCCATGAAAAGCTCTCAGTGAAAACTCATCTGCCTTGCAGATGCCGTTCGGGGTCGGCATCTTAGTATTTATTTAGGTAACAAGGTGCCCGTGTTCGAGCTATCAGGAGTTTGCTCTGTAATTAAAACCTTCCGTCTGTCGTCGAGTATTTTGGTAAACTTTGCAGGCATTATTCCTGGTGGCTAGCAGCTCAAGCTCCCCGCACGCCTTTCTGCCTCTGCTGTTTTCTTACTGAAAAGGCATCTCGGTTCCCTTTTCAACTCGCGATAGCTTTCACACTCTCTTCTAGTGGCGCTCAATTTTAACGCAGCCCTGTAGGCATCGTCTTCTCTTTCGGTTGCAATGTGGTATTCTTCATTGTGCCAGTTGTTTATCCGTGATCAGCGGACACCAATTTTTTTCTCTGTGATAGAAGTGATTTAGAGATATGCTCCCACTGCTCCGACATTCATTCGGGCTGACGTTTTCCCTCAGAGGTCCTCGGATCGTGCACACATCTAAAATAATGGAGGCATGCCGTCCATCTGTTATAAGTTGGTCGATCTGATTGCGTGTATTTCGGGGGACAACCATGTAGCTTGATGTATATTTTAATGCATGAACCTGGGGCTGGATATGACCGTGTTTCAAGTACCGGCGAAGTCGACCAGTATCCGTCAGTTAGGAAAGGTTTCCAGGTGTGGGGCCAAAAACACCGCCATTGTAGTATCCAAACACAGCTTTTATATCATGTAAACGTCCACACCATTTTTCAAAAAATCGAATCGAATTCAGCTCTATTGTGTATATAAAGTAGCGAGAATTTATGAGAGTAACTTAAAACGCCGAATGGATGAATCGTTTCACAGGTTTATTCTATAATTATCTCAAAATAGTACCCAAATAATCGCGAAATGATCACGAAGTAATCCTGTTCCATAACACATTTTCGAATTGATCTCGAAATAGTTACTAAAACAACCCTGAAGTGCTGCGAAAATAGTCCATGAGCAATGCCGATACTACTACAAAAAAGTCTCGAAATTGTCCCAGAATTATACCGGAATAGTCCAAAAATTACTTGAAATTGGTTGTTCTTGTTGTTGCATTGATGGTCCTTTACCGGATATAGATCTGGTACATTCCGGTAACAACCGACCACCTCGGGAACGATTAATATGACCACATTAAACCTTCTAGTTCTAGGCCACCTCACACTCCCCTTCTCTAGTTCCATAAGAAACATAGGGCCGCCAGAGCCACACCTGCTAAATATGTGTATGATACTTTCGTATTTGTAACAGAATTCCCCTTGCGTGGGCGAGGTTGACTGTTGCGGAAGCATTGAAGCTATAAAGCTTTTTATTGCGCTTATACATCCCTGCATTCCCAAAGCCTATTTCAGTCTCACAGTTTTAAAAAAGCCTTAACCAATAAATCACACAAAAAGATATCAGTGAGAAAACATTTGACAAAAATAGAAAAAATCATTAAGAAAGACCAAAAAATTCAAAAATAAGATATCTCACCGTGAAAGCCGTTTTTTGTTCTTGGATATCGGGCGTTATTCGTAAGAAATCGAATTGCTTTTTTAACTTAACCGTTAAATGTAATCTCTTGTTTTTATACCCAGCTGTACTTGTACCCAGGGTATTATAACTTTGATTGGATAATGGTTGGTTGTACAGGTATAAAGGAATCGAGATAGATATATCAAAATATCAGTATCAAAAAAAATTTTGATTGAACCATGTCCGTCCGCCCGTCTGCCCGTTAACATTATAACTTGAGTAAATATTGATATTTGGTACACGAGCTTATCTGGATCCAGAATAGATTGGTATTGAAAATGAGCGAAATTGGATGATAACCACGCCCACTTTTTACATATTGTAACGAATTTTGGGAAATTCCGCTTATTTGAAACCTTCTGCAACGTTCGAATCGCTAAATTGTCGAATAAATAACTTCAATATTCAGTAATGCAAAATGGTGTTTATTATACTACTTTGAGAGTACTTCACTTGCGTGTTTAAATCAAACTGATTACCGATTACTCAGCTAGCGCTGCTTTCATACTCGCCGTTGCTTCATTCGCATATTTCTACTAAAGTTTAAACGTTTCGCCTTCTGAAACTGCTGTATCTCCTGCTTGGTAATTGAGCTACATATATGCGTGGGTATGTGTGAGCAACTAACTTCGGCTGATGACAACATGTGTGTGCGTGAGTTATTCTTTGTTAAATCAATTTTACAAATATTATTAATCATAAATCAAAAATTGTTAAACCTATCGTAACAAAATTCGGCAGAGAGGTCGCCTTTACTATAAGGAATGCTTTGGAGAAGAATTAACCAAATCGGTTAAGAACCACGCCCACTTTTATATAAAAGATTTTTAAAAAGGTCGTGGACGAATGAAGTATGCTATATCTTTGCAAAAAAGAGCTTTATATCAATGGTATTTCATTTCCCAAGTGGATTTATAACAATAAATAGGAAAAACTTCAAATTTTAAAAAATTGACGTGGCACCGCCCCTTTTATGACTAAACAATTTTCTATGTTTCGGGAGCCATAACTCGAAGAAAAATTAGTTCAACCATATGTATGTATATGTATTATTGCGCAGACTTGTAACACTATTAAGCACACAAAACAAACAACAACAGCATTTCAAGTGTATAGCTCGGTATGTAATGTTCGATTTCACCAGAACTTAGACTTCCTTACTTGTTTATTTATTATCATGATGATATATATCTATCCATTAGTTCGTCGACTGAACTTTAGATGACGATTTGATTTTCATCGAAGGCGAGCTTTTATCAGCATTATTAGAACTTTCTTTTATTACTTCGTGATCACCCACTAACTGAGCACATCACATGGAAGTAAATACAATTGCCAATTTTTATGTTAATCTTGATCATATGCGTAACATATTTATGTTGTGGGGAAGATTTACTACGTCATTTAACTGTTAATGTCCGCATCAGGATGCTAACTACGCTGGCACAATAGCTTTGCAAAAACAAGTGTAGCATACTTACTACACTTACTCAAATGCATATCATACATGAAAGCTTTTACTTAATAAACACTTATTTATATATTTACATAAGAAACATGTTAATGAAGTTTCCAAGAAATCTGATTTGCCCATCGGCTCATAACATTTTAAGCCGGAGTCATTGGTGCCGTATGTCGTATCGCTGTATCCGTATCCCTATTGTAATCAGCTGTTTATCGTTACGACGGTAAACCAAAACCCTATTGGGTGGCTACGATACGGTTACGACCTTAGCGGCACCAATAATCGATTGCATTGATTCTCATAAGGTTGGTCGAATCAGCTGTTATAAGGTTACCGATACGGTTACCGATAAAGCACCAATGTCTCCAGCTTTATTGATACTAACGGCCCGATTCTTAGCGTTACCGGTAAAATAGTACCCAGAACATTATGTAACCGAAATTCGTTACCAGTTGTTTTATTCGCGATTCTGGCCCAAGTGGAAACGCTGTCATCACCAATAAACTCACCAGTGTCTTTGGTGAAATTTAAAAGTTGGTTTTCTTCGCTTTACCCATGGCGGAACGATACAAGGTGGCAGCATGGGACAGCTGAATATAAACTTTTTTTATTCAATTTGATACATCAACTTCCGGCGCAGTACGATTTTGACATTTGTCCATCGAATTTACAAAAACGAAGTACATGGAATTTTTATTTATGTTTGTAGGTATGTCACCATGCTGCCACCGTGTATGGTTCCGCCATGGCTTTACCGAAAATGTGTCACTCGTAGATACGATGTTAACGAATAAACGGGAGGATGTGTATATACATATGTGCATACATGCACACGTTTTTACATAGCTATATTGTAATATATACTGTGAAAATACATGGAAACAAATATGTATAGCAAGAGGCAACACTTTTTTACTATTATGTTTACTTATTTGTGCTCACAATTCTTTATTTTTCAGTATTGCCTTTTTCTAAACAACAGCTTTTGTGTAGTTACATCGATGTTACCACCTATTTTAGTGGGTAAACAATTATCCGGCTACTTTCGTGGGCAGAATACCAAAAGGGTACAAAAGTTACCACATGAAGAAAGTTGCCGTGGTGAAGAAAGTTGTTACCACATTAGAATCAGGCTGTAAATCATATCAAATGTTAGTTTTCAAGCTCAAATATATATTCACATATACATACATAAGTACATATACAGATAAGCACATAAAAATGTATCATGCCAGAAAATATAAAATAGTGTAAGCTTTTAAGGCGCCGTAATAATTTATACATATATATTATCCACCTTACAAAAATTACATGCATTCTTAAGTTAAACTCCTGCCCACTGCTAAGCATGCGCAGGGTGGTTCATGAAGTAACTAATTTTTTAAGAAAGCCGTTATTCGAAATCTATAAATCTTAAAAAATAAAGTCGCTAAATACCGTTGGAACCCAAAAACTTCACACAGAATGCTCCGATTTAAAAACGCTTTTTTGCATTTGAAAGCTTACGTGAGATAGGCATTTTCAATACAGTTAAAATATATATTGTAACGAATATTAGTGACACTATGTGATACTCACATCACTGGTCTGATCCTAATAAATGAAGCCACAACAACAATAAAGCAGGCAGTCACTTGTATCTACATAAACGAATCAATCATTATGTCTAAACATATGTACGTACACGCAGCGGAGAGAGACGCACAAACACATGCATATATCTTATCTGAGATGCTCCCAAAAATAGGCAATTATTTGTGGAAGTATCACTCACACATACACGCGCATATGAGAAGCTATAACGCGCATCTGTAGTTATGTTATAGCTGGTAATTTTATAGCTGGTAGCAAATTCTAGAAATAGAAATGCCTAGAAATATGTCAACGAGGAAACCAAAAAATATAAAAGCATCAGCAGCTGAGGCACGATGAATCAGTTTGATTTAAGCACGCTATCTGTTGAGCAGTAGAAGTGTTATTTTGTAGTACTTTAATAAAGGCAATTTTGCATTATTGAATAGGGCAGTTATTTATTCAACAGTTTAGTGATTCGAACGTTAGTAGAAGGTTGCAAATAAGCGGAATTTCCCAAAATTCGTTACAATATTGTTACGAATATTAGCAAAACTAAGGAGTGCTGCCAGCTCTAAGCCGACCTAAGCAGTGACGTGAATGCACATCAATAATTCAATCATTATGTATCTACATAAACGAATCAATAATTGCGTCTACACATATGTACACATTCCGACGAGCAACATTTACATACAAGGCAGCGAGAGATGAGATGTCACACACCGATGAATTTACTTATACGCTTATGTGTGTGCGGGAGACTGTAAACTACAAACACATGCATATACCTTATCTGAGTTGTCACAAGAGAGAGCAATAATTTGTGCACGTAGTTGTGGCTGGCGATTTTGTAGCCGAAACAACTAGTAACTTCTGGAAATCGAAGAGCCTAGAAGTATGCAGCGTAAACTATAAAAGCGATGCAGGCGAGTAAGAAGTAATTCAGTTTGAGTTGAGCTATCAATCAGTTTGAGTTGAGCTATCAATCAGTTTGATTAAGCACGCGATCTGGCGGTCAAGAGTAGAATTTCATTTGAGTTATCAATCAGTTTGGTTATTAAGCCAGCGAGTAGCAAAGTATAAGTGTTATTGTGAAGTACTTTAATAAAAGCCATTTTTCCATTATTCAATATTGGAGTTATTTATTCAACAGTTTAGTGATTCGAACTTAGCAGAGGATTGCAAATAAGAGGATTTGCAAGTAAAATCGTTACAATTGGTGTCAGAAGAGGAATTGTTGAATAAATTCTAGAGGACAACAAGGACATGGCAAAGTTAAGTGAATTGAAGATCCCGCAACTGAAGAAGGAGTTGGAGAGCCGTGGATTGAATACAAGCGGCGTTAAACTCGAACTTCAGGCACGGCTACGAGAGGCAATGGAAGCAGAAGGAATTGATGTGAAAGAGTATGTCTTTCATCTTGATGGCGAGGAGACAACAAAAATTGAAGAGAAGAACGAGACATCGCAGACGGTTACCAGTACAGACTTGAACATGATTTTAGCTGCAATATCTGCTCAAACATCGACAGTGTCATCTCAACTGGCAGAACAGCAGACATATATGGAATCGCAGGAGAACCGTATAACATCCAAGATGGAAGAACAGAAGACATATATGGCATCACAACTAGAATCGCAGGAGACACGCATAACATCCAAGATTGAAGCACAAGAAACGCGTATGTCAGAAATGTTGACACAGATTACATCGAAGATTGAAGCACAAGAAACGCGTATGGCAGAAATGTCGACACAGATTACATCAAAAATGGAGACATAACTGAAAGCACAAGAGGCACGCATAACAGTACAACTCGAAGCACAAGAGGCGCGTATATCATCAAAACTCGAAGCACGTATGGACGAGAAAATAACGCAGTTTGAGGAAAAAATCGAAGCTGAGGTGGATGCTTTGAGAGGTCGTATACAAGAGTTGCAATTAAACCGCCCAGCTGTTTCAGCAAGCAATACAAAGGTAAAAACACCATCCTTTGACGGTTCTGTTCCTTTCCAGGTCTTTAAGCTACAGTTTGAGAAGATCGCAGCAGTGAACAACTGGAATGTGGAAGATAAAGTTGCTGCACTATTCGTGGCATTGAAGGGGCCAGCAGCGGAAATTCTACAGACGATTCCCGAAGGAGAGCGGAACAATTATGAAGCATTGATGGCTGCTGTAGAACGACGTTATGGAAGCGAGCATAGGAAACAGATATTCCAAATTGAGTTGCAAAACCGCTACCAAAAAGCAAATGAGACATTGCAGGAGTTTGCTTCAGATGTTGAAAGGTTGGCTCATCTCGCAAATGCAGACGCACCCGTGGAATACACCGAGAGGGTAAAAATCCAGAGTTTTATAAATGGCATACGAGACGTCGAAACAAAGCGAGCTACATACGCAATCCCAAAGCCAACATTCGCAGAAACGGTGTCACAAGCTCTGATTCAAGAAACAGCGTCGCTTCTGTGTAAGCCAGTTTTCAAAGCACGCCGTGTGGAAGTAGAAAGGCCAGAGTGGGTGGACGCAATATTGGAGGCACTGAAAGGATCGCAAAAGCGAAGTGAAAAAGTTATCAAATGCTTCAAATACGGGAAGTCCGGTCACATAGCACGTCATTGCGATCTTGGTCTTAATAGTTCCAACAATGTGGGTGGCCGTAAACGCAAAGCTGGAGGAGATGAGCAAGAGCGAGTAAGAGGTAGAGAGCTAGATCCAGCTATTGAATGCCCTGTGATATCTGTGTCGCAAATTGGAAGGAAATCAAGCAGTCTTACCGTCAGAGGGAATATGGATGGCAAAGAACGAATACTGACTGTAGATACGGGCGCATCTCATTCCTTGATCCGATCTGACTTGGTCAACAGGAGAGTAAAACCGTTACCTGGAGCAAAGTTGCGTACGGTCACTGGCGAGTATAACCAAGTTCAGGGAGAAGTGATATGTGAAGTATTGATTGGGAAGGTCATGGTCCTACACAAATTTGTTGTGGCGGAGATTGTTGATGAAGTTATATTGGGAGTAGATTTCTTGGTTGACCATGACATCAAGATCGATATGCAGAGAAGGGTGATGCGTTATGAGAACCAAGATGTGCCACTTAACTTTAGTTTGGAAAAAGGGTTCAGCAGTAATCGGGTACTGATGGAGAAAACTCGACGAAGGCCACGGAAGTCGAAGGCAAAGGTTGATAGATCGAATGGGCCAAATAAATCAAAATCAAAAGTACCTGCGAGAGAAACACTGGCATTGACAAAACCTAAAAGACGCAGGAAAATGAAGCAACGAATTTTCGAGAAGGAATGCGAGGGTAGTTTCAATCCAGAGCGCACTACTGTGGGGAAACGTGGGAACGATACTGATTATGCAAAGCAAATCCGTCCAGCGCAAGCTCTACGAAGTAGTTCATCGGCCAAACAACAGAGTGTAAAGGAACGAACCAGGGTATTGAGTGGTACGATGAAACACAGGTACCATGAGAACAATAATTCGAAAAGTTTCTTGGCGGGAGATTTGGTACTGTTATACAACCCTCACCGGCGGAAAGTTGTTCCATCCAAATTTCGGTGCAGTTGGGAAGGCCCGTACAAGATTGTGAAGAAGCTCAGTGATACCATCTACCGCATACAAAGCATTGAGATACCACGGAGTAGAAGAGTGGTACATTTGGCGATGCTAGCAGCGTTTAGATCGAGAGATTTGTCTGATCGGGACGATCAGACTTAGGTGGAGGGCAGTGTTACGAATATTAGCAAAACTAAGGAGTGCTGCCAGCTCTAAGCCGATCTAAGCAGTGACGTGAATGCACATCAATAATTCAATCATTATGTATCTACATAAACGAATCAATAATTGCGTCTACACATATGTACACATTCCGACGAGCAACATTTACATACAAGGCAGCGAGAGATGAGATGTCACACACCGATGAATTTACTTATACGCTTATGTGTGTGCGGGAGACTGTAAACTACAAACACATGCATATACCTTATCTGAGTTGTCACAAGAGAGAGCAATAATTTGTGCACGTAGTTGTGGCTGGCGATTTTGTAGCCGAAACAACTAGTAACTTCTGGAAATCGAAGAGGCTAGAAGTATGCAGCGTAAACTATAAAAGCGATGCAGGCGAGTAAGAAGTAATTCAGTTTGAGTTGAGCTATCAATCAGTTTGATTAAGCACGCGATCTGGCGGTCAATAGTAGAATTTCATTTGAGTTATCAATCAGTTTGGTTATTAAGCCAGCGAGTAGCAAAGTATAAGTGTTATTGTGAAGTACTTTAATAAAAGCCATTTTTCCATTATTCAATATTGGAGTTATTTATTCAACAGTTTAGTGATTCGAACTTAGCAGAGGATTGCAAATAAGAGGATTTGCAAGTAAAATCGTTACAATATTATAGGGGCGTGGGGATTTGCCAAAATATAGTAAAAAGTCAGAACATTATTTTTACGCAGCTATAAATTAAAAACGGATGGATCGATTAGAATGTTTCTTCTTTACGCAAAAATTTTGAAATATTTACTTTCTTCTGCATAAAAAAGAACTTGACTCCTTTCTAATAAGAGCTTAAACGTTTTTTCCAAAAAAAAAAAAAAAGCTCGTGTGTTTGTGCGATGTGAGCTGTACGAGCAAACTTGTTTTGAGTGGGACTTTACCCACATCGCATTGTATTTGCTAACGCTATTTAACTTCGGCAGTACATTTAAAGGTTTGTATAGATGTGTACACCTCTCGAAAAATACTCTTTCGTTACAAATTTTAAAGATTTAAAAAAAATCTAAAACAAAAGTTTTGTTTTTTGGTATATTTGTATGTATATGCTAATGTTTGTACACCAAGGAGATTTAATATTCTTCTTCGATATTTTAATTTTCCTGAAATTTGGAACTTTTCGAATGGGACTGGGACTTGGACTGGGAATAATTGATGAAGAAGAATAAAAAGAATTAAAGGAAGTGTGAAAAGAGGGAATGAAAAATAGACAGAAATGAGGTAGAGTGTGACGAAGTTAGGAAGATAGAGATAAATGGAGCGGAAAAAAGAGAGGAAAAAAACGAAGTGGGAGAAAGAGACGCAGACTCCACAATCAGGCGTCGGACCTTTATGCCAGGAATTGCCCGGTGAATCCAGTACTCAAAGAACAGTACCCAAA
This sequence comes from Eurosta solidaginis, assembly GCF_040869045.1. NCBI lineage: Eukaryota > Metazoa > Arthropoda > Insecta > Diptera > Tephritidae > Eurosta > Eurosta solidaginis. The sequence goes on along the minus strand of NW_027137305.1, from coordinate 9,122 downwards.
ACTTGCGGAAGAGGAACGCATACTCCCCAGGGAAACGCGAGTAACTCTAGCTCAACTTCGATCTGGATACTGTAACAGGCTAAACTCTTACCTATCCAGAATCAACCCCGACATACAAAATGTATGCCCACAGCTCTTGAAATCTGAGCAGATAGGCCCCAGGGTTGCTAAGGAATACATTCCAAGGAATTCAACCTGAGAAGATTGCAATAATTTTTTATTAATCCGGAATAATGAATAAAAACCGTTTGTTCCCTTTTTTTATTCCATTGATGGCATCCACGGCAATTCTTGAAGGAATGAATTCCGCAATACTTTGCATTCCTTTTCTATGTTATTCACCCGCGGAATGCTTTTGAATTTTGTTATTCCATAAATGTAATGCTCTTAAATTTGGGCTAGCATCAGAAATGCAAAAGAAAAATAATTAGTCCGGACTAACAAACAATAATAACGACTAAAAAATCTGTTCATTAATAAAAGAAATAATAAAAGTTGCAATCCAAAAGGAATGGGAACCCAGGAATGGAAATGCATGATTGCATTCATTAATAACTCTGATAGACCAAAATTAGAGTAGAGCAATGTCTGCCAGGTTTCCTAGTTATTTTACAATTAGGAACCCTGATTTAATGTCTTGGGGTTGAATTAAAATTACCGTGATAGCCAGAGCCACGATTAGTCGGAATAGATTGACTGCTGCATTGGTCGTGTGCATTTAGTTTCTGAATATAAAAAACGTATGACAAGGGCCAATGACGTGCAAAGATAGCACACCCTAGTTTCGCATAATCACCGAGAAAAGAACGGAATTCGCGAAAAAAGTGATTTTCAATTACCGCTTTGAAGTTCAAAAGGTCTCTAAAGAAGCAAAACTAAAATATAACAAGTAAGGAAGGCTAAGTTCGGGTGTAACCGAACATTACATACTTAGCTGAGAGCTTTGTAGACAAAATAAGGGAAAATCACCATGTAAGAAAATGAACCTAGGGTAACCCTGGAATGTGTTTTTGTATGACATGGGCATCAAATGGAAGGTATTAAAGAGTATTTTAAAAGGGAGTGGGCCTTAGTTCCATAGGTGGACGTCGTTTCGAGATATCGCCATAAAGGTGGACCAGGGGTGACTCCAGAATATGTTTGTACGATATGGGTCTCAAATGAAAGGTACTAGGGGGTTTTAAAAGGGAGTGGGCCTTAGTTCTATAGGTGGACGTCGTTTCGAGATATCGCCATAAAGGTGGACCAGGAGTGACTATAGAATGTGTTTGTACGATATGGGTATCAAATGAAAGGTATTAAGGGGGTTTTAAAAGGGAGTGGCCCTCAGTTGTATATGTGAAGGCGTTTTCGAGATATCGACCAAAATGTGGACCAGGGTGACCCAGAACACCTTCTGTAGGGTACCGATAATTTATTTATATATGTAATACCACTTACAGTATTGCTGCCAAAATTCCAAGGGCTTTTGATTTCGCCAAGCAGAACTTTTTCATTTTCTTCTACCTAATATGGTAGGTGTGATTCCAATTTTACACAGTTTTTTCTAAAGTTATATTTTGCGTCAATAAACCGATCAACTTACCATGTTTCACCCCTTTTTTTGTATTTGGTATAGAATTATGGCATTTTTTCATTTTTCGTAATTTTCGATATCAAAAAAGTGGGGGTGGTTATAGTTGGATTTCGGCCATTTTTTATACCAAGATAAAGTGAGTTCAGATAAGTACGTGAACTAAGTGTAGTAAAGATATGTCGATGTTTGCTCAAGTTATCGTGTTAACGGCCGAGCGAAAGGACAGACGGTCGACTGTGTAATAAAACTGGGCGTGGCTTCAACCGATTTCGCCCTTTTTCACAGAAATAAGTTATCGTTATAGAAGCTATGCCCCTTTCAGAAGGATTGGTAAATTTTTATTCGACTTATGGCATTAAAAGTATTCTAGACAAACTAAATGAAAAAGGGCGGAGCCAAGCCCATTTTGAAATTTTCTTTTATCTTTGTATTTTGTTGCACCATATCATTACTGGAGTTGAATGTTGACATAATTTACTTATATACAGTAAAGGATATTAAATTGTTTGTTAAAATTTGACTTAAAAAAAATTTTTTTTTTAAATTTTTGCTAATTTTTATTTAGCACATATATAGTAATAGTAGTAACGTTCCTGCCAAATTTCACCATGATATCTTCAACGACTGCCAAATTGGGCGTGGTTATAGTCCGATATCGTTCATTTTAAATAGCGATCTGAGATGAGTTCCCAGGAAGCTACATACCAAATATTATTAAGATACCTCAAAATTTACTCAAGTTATCGTGTTAACGGACAGACGGGCGGACGGACGGACATGGCTCAATCAAATTTTTTTCGATACTGATGATTTTAATATATGGAAGTCTATATCTATCTCGATTCCTTTATACCTGTACAACCAACCGTTATCCAATCAAAGTTAATATACTCTGTGTGCAAATCACGCTGAGTATAAAAATAAACAAACGACAAAGCTTAGCACGTCGGAGTGTAAAATGGAAAAATTGATAACATTTGATACCTAAGCCTTTGGCATTGATTCACTCACTCACTCACTACTCTCCAAGGATCGCCCACTTTTTGGTTGTGTCGATCATTATTGTCAATTGATACGGCAGCAAATTGCATGGCTAGCCCAATAGACCCTAAGGGTTAATCAAAATAAAAACACTCACTTTTACTGGCGTCGCGCTACCTACATATATTCCTATATAGTATGCAAATGCATAGCTTCGTTGCGGATTCATAAAATTGTATAGTTCTTTCATAACACGTCTAAGATGGCTGTTACAGCAGTTTTATATAAATGATTAGAGAAGGATGAGATGTTATCGAAATAGTGGAAGCGAAATTTAGTTCATACCTACTCAAATGTGTTAATAATTTGTGTGCTTTAAGTAAGACACATATATACATTAAGTCGTTCGATTTATATAATTTTTTTTGCTAAACTTAAGTTTGACTGACAAAAGATTATGCATTTTGGTCTAAATATAGGCTGTTTGATATTTCATGCTCTAGCTAGACTTTGGCAAGACAAAACAAGATTAGGAAAGGTTTCTTGGAGATGTGTTAAAGACGAAGCATAGAAGAGTTTTAGACTTGATTTTGAAATTAAAAAAAAAAAAAATTGTGCAAGAAGATCTGAATTCTATTAATTGGGTCTTTCAAAATAATCTGCGACTCAATATTAGTAAGTTCTGCGACATAACGTATACTAATCAGTGAATGTGTTTTCTTTCGTGTATTCGATTTCACATCTTCCTCTTGTGTCAATTAATCAGTTTCGCGGTATTGGCGTAATTTTTGACTCATCTTTTACTTTTGGTATTCATGTAAACTTCTTCATACCAAAGGCTTATACCAACTTAGCTTGCATACGACGATATGCTAAGGATTTCAAGGACCCGCATACCAGGAAAATCCTATACAATGCTTTAGTGCGTTCAAAGCTAGAGTATGTTTCAGTCATCTGGAATCCGATATACTCTTCACACTCTTTAAGAATTGACAGAATTCAGAGCAAGAGTATACGATTTGCTCTCTTCAACCTCTACATTTTCTTAATCCTTGCCACCCTACAATGCTAGATGATGTTTATCAATGTCTTGCCACTTGAAGTTAGATGTTTTGTTCAAAGCGTAATGTTAATTTTTGACATAACATGACTGTGCAGAATTACTTGAGAAATTGACTTTCAAAGTTCCTAACAGAGCTCTCGGCTTTCACAGTACATTCCGCGTTGAAGTGCTGCGTTCGAGTTGCTTCAGTTTCGCACCTCTGCTAAGAGGTCTTGTAGAATTTAATCTGCTATACAGAAGCCTTGATTTGGATTTTGCCATGCCAAGATCTCTGTTTAAGGCACGCATTGAGCCTTATTACTTATCTCAGTGAATCCCAATTTAAAATTGTTAAACTAGTACTAAGTAAACTTGTAATCTAGCCAGTAAGGGTGTTACAATTTGACTTAATAAAGATATATGAAATATGAAATAACGGGTATCAATGAGTTATAGTTTTTTTCGACGAATTGTCGTTTTTTTTTTTTGGAAAAATTATCGATTTATAATCCAAAATTTATCGGTTATTTAACAAAAAGCTGTCAATTTATTATTTATTACTCAACGAAGAGATATCGATATGTTAAAAAAATGTTATAGGTTTTTTATCTAAAGCTCTGCGATTTGCTATTGAAATTTTGTCCATTTTTTATCAAATTTCTTTTCGAAGTGCTATCAATTTGTTATCGATGTGTAATCGAATTTTCAACGATGACACATCGGACACCGACACAACTTCAATACAAAATGCTTGACTTTTGCCCGTCGATAACAAGCCAATAAGAAACCAATAGAATGCCATGGACTCGGCAATAAAAAGCCGACAGCAAACCGATAACTATTCGCTTTAGACTTTGAGCCGATAATTATGGGGGATTTTTCATCGGCAGCGTCTGTCCACCAAGAGGTGCAGCTGCTAGCGGGCGTCTGTCTCGCTATATAAACTTCCAAATAATATGTTCATCCTTGTGCGCTGGGCTTGGGACCCCCACGTCAAACCACATTCAAATGAAAGGAAAAAACAATTATTAGCTTTAGATAATAAAATAATAAGTTGTCGATACCAGTTGTTACCGATAAAAAGCCGATGAAGCTCTTCCACGGAAGCCGGAATTTATTTGCTTCGGTGAAGATTTCACTTCAATCCCTTTGCGAGCTTTAGTTAATTTTAAAGCTTTAACTTTATATATATGTACACCTGTAATTTTACATACCAAAGTTCACAAGTCCTTGGTACTCACGCCTTTTTATTCAATTCGGTTTTTTTTTACACACATATGTAGTATGTTTCTAATTGGTACCTAAAAAATTAGGGTCACCCTAATGTGCACATCCACATATTTCTCTTATGATCACATATATTTTAATTGTTAACTTTATTTTAGAACCAACTCAATAAAAATTGGCAGCACCAAAGTCATCAAGATGTCATGAGTGAATGTTCGTATTAATGGAAACGTTGACGTTGATTGCCTCCTCGGCTGGTCGATATGTACACGACATTAAATCCAGTAAGAGATTAGTTGAAGATAGCGCTGATGTTGCTATAATACAATACCTCGATTAGCACCTCAGCCGCCAACAACTACACACATATATACACGCATAAGCATTCTTAGGAAAGAAAAAAGCCACTGGCAAAAGAATAATACATTTTTGCATGAAAAAACCATCAAAACAATAACAATTAACTCGTGTTATGGGGAATCAAATTGATGAACGACTGTCTCAACTGACAGCAAAACAATATCTAAATGCGTGTGTATTAGTGCGTAAGTTAGTAAGCGAATTGCCTTGTAAGTGAGACACTGAATATATTTTCAAATTTGTTATTTAAGTGTTTTAGGTTGTTGAAGTTGGTGGATGCCTGCAGCGCCGATGATGCACTAAATCGCTCAACTCATGACGCGACGAAACTTTGTTTTTGCTTGTTGTTGTTTAAGTTTAATTTTATTATTTTAAGGGAATTTTTGGTTGCAGATAATCGCATTTGTGTTAGTTCAACGAGTCAGCAATAATCGCTAGCTACTCAAAATTCTAGAAAATGTTTTAACGAACTACCGGCTGGCATGTAGATATAAAAGCACTAGGGCGGTATAAAAAACTGTATACATATAAAAATCTATAAAATATTTTCAGGATATGTTTGCCTCAAAGCAGCAGCGGTTTTGTTGGTAGTTGTAGGGCTTCAATAGCCATCGCTTAGCCACCCTTTCCTTTTTTTTTCAAAACATTTTACAGCCACTGCTAGTCACTGCCACAAACCATTAAAATTCTTGTCATCGTTTGCTCCACACGCATGCCAAACAAATTTTAGATACAACTTTTAGCCAAGAATGATCCCCACATATGCCTATCTAGCCCTTACTCAGCCCTACCTCTAACCAACTGCATGTTGTTGCCCCCAATTGTGGCACACACAGTCGGCATGTGAACGCCAGATATTTTTATTGCATCGCCTGCAACTTTATGGCACTTTCATGAAATTCTTACAAACGCATACATACATACAATATCCGGCCGTTTGTCTTCTTCTGCCACCCGCACCGCATATGACACATGCTATTGCTAGTGGTTTAAACCTCTCACACCCTACCACAGTTTTTCGAAAACATAAATATAAGTCGACAATTGATCGTACCGTCCGGTGTTTTTGTACTTAAAATGGCAAATGATCTAAATATCGATTTCGATTTGATCACTGAATTTATTTTTATTTTACTGTCGTATATATGTTGGTGGTAGCTGACATTATTACAAACGTACATGCTCACATACGAGGGAAAGTTGATAACTTCGTACTTAAAAGTATTTATCGCGATGTTTTCGTATCTCGAGAAGTGTTTACATGGAAGCACCAATATCAATTTTCCCATGCAATAGCAGTTAATTGAGGCTTACGTATTCGTTATCAAAACTAGTACGATGTCTGAGATTGATCCATTCACAGAAAACCCGCAAGTCTATAAATGAGTAATTTTAACATGCATCATAGCAAGGTGATCACGTGCAAGGGGAAGAAGTAAATGATATGCTCACGACCAAGTAAAGAAATGATACACATGGGGTCAGCATTGCAAGATAGTACAGAAAAAGTTCAGATTCAAGGTGCCATCACCCAAATTTGATAAAATTATAATAGATAACACAGTTGATACACTTCTTCACTACTTAGCTTTGCGCAAAGGCGATATCGTAACCAATAAGGTTCTACTGAGGTGCGATTATTACTAGTTGAAACTTCTTCACTACTCACAAATGTTTACATGTTTAATGCCGGCTCCAAAAGGCATCTGCAAGGAAGATGAGTTTTTACTGAGAAACTTTTCATGACAAAAATACACGCGGAGTGCTTGCCAAATAATTGTCGAAGGGCGACAGCGCTTAAAAAACTTTTTTCTAATTTAAAAAAGATTTGTTTCTAAATGTTTGATGTTGCTTTGCCTGGGAATTGAAAGCAGGATCTTCGGTGTGCTAAGCGGTGCACTCTACCACCGCACCACGGTGGCCACAAATTTCGGTGCAATTGTCAAAATGCGTCCACAAATGCAGCGGTTTATTTATAATATATTCCCGATATATGGAAAAAGTAACAACTAGTTCCTATTGGTTAAGCTAAAGGAGAACAAGCTCGCCAGCCGGAAAACTTTTTGAAAGCCTACTAAAACAAACAAAATCCGCGAGTCATGCGGATGCACCACTCGTTTCGGTTAGGCTAATAGGATGGGTAAGCCGTATTACGGCCGCCATAGATCATCTTGAATGGCTTTAGATCTGAAAATAAACATTAAAAACAATCGATGTTGGAATAGATTAAAGAGAAATCACACATCAGCACTCAGAAATAAGAAGCACTATCCTGAAGCAATGCGAAGACCTTCCTGTACTGGGCAAGGGTTTCAAAAGGATGACGTTTTTTAGTTTTCGTTTGTTGCTACAATGGAAATTATGATGAATTAAACTGTTTTCATTCCAACATAACTATGTGTATTACATAAATAGTTTAACGGACCTAGAATTTTGTCAAAGGCAGTGTTTAGTTCTTAGCTTGCTATGTATTCTATTCTAGAACAGGAATAAATCCGGGTGCAGGCACACATAAAAGAGTAATTTCGGATTTTACAAAAAACGAATTTTCAATAATAGTTAATGAAACAACGTACGTCAGAACGCAAGATTATGTTTTGGTGATTAGATATATCGATCGTCATAGATTTTTGTCACTAGTTGAGCTAACAGAAAGTGTACCACTTAACACTGAATTTTGTTTTTTTTTTTTTTTTTTTTTTTTTTTTTTTTTTTTGATAATTGATGGCCCAATACCATGGCCGGCAAAAAAATAAATTGAACACAAAAACTTTACATTAAGTGCCACTCACATAATTTATATTCAAGCTGTGCATTCGAGCATACCGACTATATTGAGAGTTTGTGTAGCAATATATAGGCGTGCCATACGAAAATTAACATTTTCAAAATTTTTTGTCCTCCATATATGTAATACTCCTATATTGCTACAAAAGGCTAGGTACATTCCCAAACGTCAGAGTGAATAATACAATGTACCTAAATTTACATTTTTTCTTGTCACACTTATGCTGCTACAATCACAAAAATTTTATAGGCTCTAGCGAGCATTTTCTATTCGCAATATAGGAGTATTACATATATGTTGTCCTCTCTTTGTAAAAAATGAGTTCTAGGATTTTCACTGCTATGATTTTGTTGAGCCGTACTAATACTTAGAATCTCTGTTACTCGTTGGCTCACGTATTGAGAAGCAGTGGGAGGCGATTCGGCAATATTCTCTAGCCTCGTCCTCGTTCCTGTAAGTTCTTGGCGATATTCATACCCATGGTAGAGTTCCAACCAAGAAAATTTCATCTGCCGTATACCGCCTGATTACGGAACATTTTAAGTCCATTTTGAGTAATATATGCCTAGTAACTATATAAAAAATATTGGATCAATATTCCATTACTACAAAGGGGAAAATTTTAAAACCATTGAACTTTAACTTCAGGCCTGATAAAGAGCATCCCTACTACTAAAAATTTAGAAAATAGTAAGTAAGAAAAAAAAAGAGAAGAAATATCTACTTTATTTCATTTATAATTAACTAAGTTTTATATTTCGGCGGCAGCATAGCCCAAATTATTCAACTGCACCTTGTCAAAACCAAAGTACTCTGCACATTAGAGATTAAGTCTTAAAAATGTACTACATTCAACAATGTAAAACTGGTTTCATAATAATTGTATGTCGATGCAGTCTTTTATTTTTTATATGCATATTACTGTTAGATCCTTTTTTTCTATATAAAAAAAAAAAATTGGTCGTTTTTTTTGAGATTTGGTCCCTTTTTTCGATGAATTTTGTCCCCGAATGAAAACGTGGTGGCAACCGTGCACTCCACTATTAGCTCTTCGTTGTTGCTAGTTAAGACGCTGATGCTATTATCTACTCAGTATGCATAGTATACCACAACCTACCTTAAACTTTCAACCCCTGCCTGTACTTTCC
>NW_027137304.1:0-54438 GCF_040869045.1 Eurosta solidaginis | reverse complement strand
AAAGTACCTACCTGTTTTTATAACTTTCATGAAAATGAAATGGTATATTAATTTCGTCACGAAACCGAAAATGTTAAGTCCTTAAAGGAAAATAGATAGACCCACCATTAAGTATACCGAAATAACCAGGTTGAAGAGCTGAGTTGTTTTAGCCATGTCCGTCTGTCCGTCTGTCCGTCTGTCTGTTTGTATGCAAACTAGTCCCTCAATTTTTGAGATATCTTGATAAAATTTGATGAGCAGGTGTATTTGGGTGTCCGATTAGACATTTGTCGGAACCGACCGGATCGGACCACTATAGCATATATCCTCCATACAACCGATTTTTCAGAAAAAGAGGATTTTTGTAATATCTTACCCAATTTAACAGATTGAAGCTTCAAACTTCACCATATACTTTCGTATATTGAACATATTGTTGTCTGAAAAAATTTATGAGATCGGTAGTATATATCCCCCACAACCGATTGTTCAGATAAGGAACTTTTCGTAATTACTGCCCTATTTTAAGAGCTAGAGGCTTCAAATTTCAACGAATGCTTACGTATATAGCATATATTGTTGTCTGAAAAAATCATAAAGATCGGTGGTATATATAGTATATATATGGTGGTATATATAGTATATATATATAGTATATATATATATATTTTCGCAAATTTTAGCCCCATTTTAACAGCTAGAAGCTTCAAATTTCACCGAATATTTACTTATATAGCATATATTGTTGTCTGAAAAAATCATAGAGATCGGTTGTATATATAGTATATATCTCATACAACCGATTGTTCAGATAAGAAACTTTTCGCAATTTCTACCCCATTTTAACAGCTATAAGCTTCAAATTTCACCGATTGCTTACGTATATAGCACATATTGTTGTCTGAAAAAATCATAGAGATCGGTTCTATATATAGTATATATCTCATACAACCGATTGTTCAGATAAGAAACTTTTCGCTATTCCTACCCCATTTTAACAGCTATAAGCTTCAAATTTCACTGATTGCTTACGTATATAGCATATATTGTTGTCTGAAAAAATCATAGAGATCGGTTCTATATATAGTATATATCTCATACAACCGATTGTTCAGATAAGAAACTTTTCGCAATTTCTACCCCATTTTAACAGCTGGAAGCTTCAAATTTCACCAACTGCTTACGTGTATAGCATATACTGATGTCTGAAAAAATCATTGAGATCGGTGATATACATAGTATATATCTCATACAACCGATTGTTCAGATAAGAAACTTTGCGCAATTTCTGCCCCGTTTTAACAGTTAGAAGCTTCAAATTTCACAAAATGCTTTCGTATATAGCATATATTGTTGTCTGAAAAAATCATAGAGATCGGTGGTATATATATTATATACTTCATATAAACTGTCATATTGACCCATTTTTTACGGCTAGAAGCTTCAAGATTCATCAAATTTCATCAAATAGTTACGTCTACGTCATATATTTTTGAAATACGTGATTCGTAGCCATAGTTTTTACATGCAGACCACAAAAAACGTGAAGCTTTGCATCCTCACACAGATTACCTACCTATTTTTTATTTTATATTTATCTTAAAAATCGTTTAGATATGTTCAAATTTCACCAAATGCTTACGTGTATAGCATATATTGTTGTCTGAGAAAATCATAGATACCGGTGGTATATATAGTATATATCCCATACAACCGATTGTTCAGATAAGAAACTTTGCGCAATTTCTTCCCCATTTTAACAGTTATAAGCTTCAAATTTCACCGATTGCTTACGTATATAGCATATATTGTTGTCTGAAAAAATCATAGAGATCGGTTCTATATATAGTATATATCTCATACAACCGATTGTTCAGATAAGAAACTTTTCGCAATTTCTACCCCATTTTAACAGCTATAAGCTTCAAATTTCACTGATTGCTTACGTATATAGCATATATTGTTGTCTGAAAAAATCATAGAGATCGGTTCTATATATAGTATATATCTCATACAACCGATTGTTCAGATAAGAAACTTTTCGCAATTTCTACCCCATTTTAACAGCTGGAAGCTTCAAATTTCACCAACTGCTTACGTGTATAGCATATACTGATGTCTGAAAAAATCATTGAGATCGGTGATATACATAGTATATATCTCATACAACCGATTGTTCAGATAAGAAACTTTGCGCAATTTCTGCCCCGTTTTAACAGTTAGAAGCTTCAAATTTCACAAAATGCTTTCGTATATAGCATATATTGTTGTCTGAAAAAATCATAGAGATCGGTGGTATATATATTATATACTTCATATAAACTGTCATATTGACCCATTTTTTACGGCTAGAAGCTTCAAGATTCATCAAATTTCATCAAATAGTTACGTCTACGTCATATATTTTTGAAATACGTGATTCGTAGTCATAGTTTTTACACGCAGACCACAAAAAAAAAGAAACTTTGCATCCTCACACAAAGTACCTACCTGTTTTTATACCTTTCATGAAAATGAAATGGTATATTAATTTCGTCACGAAACCGAAAATTGTAAGTCCTTAAAGGAAAATAGATAGACCCACCATTAAGTATACCGAAATAATCAGGTTGAAGAGCTGAGTTGTTTTAGCCATGTCCGTCTGTCCGTCTGTCTGTTTGTATGCAAACTAGTCCCTCAATTTTTGAGATATCTTGATAAAATTTGGTGAGCAGGTGTATTTGGGTGTCCGATTAGACATTTGTCGGAACCGACCGGATCGGACAACTATAGCATATATCCTCCATACAACCGATTTTTCAGACAAAGAGGATTTTTGTAATATCTTACCCAATTTAACAGATTGAAGCTTCAAACTTCACCATATACTTTCGTATATTGAACATATTGTTGCCTGGAAAAATTTATGCGATCGGTCGTATATATAGTATATATCCCCCACAACCGATTGTTCAGATAAGGAACTTTTCGTAATTACTGCCCTATTTTAAGAGCTAGAGGCTTCAAATTTCAGCGAATGCTTACGTATATAGCATATATTGTTGTCTGAAAAAATCATAAAGATCGGTGGTATATATAGTATATATATATAGTATATATATATATATTTTCGCAAATTTTAGCCCCATTTTAACAGCTAGAAGCTTCAAATTTCACCGAATATTTACTTATATAGCATATATTGTTGTCTGAAAAAATCATAGACATCGGTTGTATATATAGTATATATCTCATACAACCGATTGTTCAGATAAGAAACTTTTCCCAATTTCTACCCCATTTTAACAGCTATAAGCTTCAAATTTCACCGATTGCTTACGTATATAGCATATATTGTTGTCTGAAAAAATCATAGAGATCGGTTGTATATATAGTATATATCTCATACAACCGATTGTTCAGATAAGAAACTTTTCGCAATTTCTACCCCATTTTAACAGCTAGAAGCTTCAAATTTCACCAACTGCTTACGTGTATAGCATATATTGATGTCTGAAAAAATCATTGAGATCGGTGATATACATAGTATATATCTCATACAACCGATTGTTCAGATAAGAAACTTTGCGCAATTTCTGCCCCGTTTTAACAGTTAGAAGCTTCAAATTTCACAAAATGCTTTCGTATATAGCATATATTGTTGTCTGAAAAAATCATAGAGATCGGTGGTATATATATTATATACTTCATATAAACTGTCATATTGACCCATTTTTTACGGCTAGAAGCTTCAAGATTCATCAAATTTCATCAAATAGTTACGTCTACGTCATATATTTTTGAAATACGTGATTCGTAGCCATAGTTTTTACATGCAGACCACAAAAAACGTGAAGCTTTGCATCCTCACACAGATTACCTACCTATTTTTTATTTTATATTTATCTTAAAAATCGTTTAGATATGTTCAAATTTCACCAAATGCTTACGTGTATAGCATATATTGTTGTCTGAGAAAATCATAGATACCGGTGGTATATATAGTATATATCCCATACAACCGATTGTTCAGATAAGAAACTTTGCGCAATTTCTTCCCCATTTTAACAGTTATAAGCTTCAAATTTCACCGATTGCTTACGTATATAGCATATATTGTTGTCTGAAAAAATCATAGAGATCGGTTCTATATATAGTATATATCTCATACAACCGATTGTTCAGATAAGAAACTTTTCGCAATTTCTACCCCATTTTAACAGCTATAAGCTTCAAATTTCACTGATTGCTTACGTATATAGCATATATTGTTGTCTGAAAAAATCATAGAGATCGGTTCTATATATAGTATATATCTCATACAACCGATTGTTCAGATAAGAAACTTTTCGCAATTTCTACCCCATTTTAACAGCTGGAAGCTTCAAATTTCACCAACTGCTTACGTGTATAGCATATACTGATGTCTGAAAAAATCATTGAGATCGGTGATATACATAGTATATATCTCATACAACCGATTGTTCAGATAAGAAACTTTGCGCAATTTCTGCCCCGTTTTAACAGTTAGAAGCTTCAAATTTCACAAAATGCTTTCGTATATAGCATATATTGTTGTCTGAAAAAATCATAGAGATCGGTGGTATATATATTATATACTTCATATAAACTCTCATATTGACCCATTTTTTACGGCTAGAAGCTTCAAGATTCATCAAATTTCATTAAATAGTTACGTCTACGTCATATATTTTTGAAATACGTGATTCGTAGTCATAGTTTTTACACGCAGACCACAAAAAACCTGAAACTTTGCATCCTCACACAAAGTACCTACCTGTTTTTATACCTTTCATGAAAATGAAATGGTATATTAATTTCGTCACGAAACCGAAAATTGTAAGTCCTTAAAGGAAAATAGATAGACCCACCATTAAGTATACCGAAATAATCAGGTTGAAGAGCTGAGTTGTTTTAGCCATGTCCGTCTGTCCGTCTGTCTGTTTGTATGCAAACTAGTCCCTCAATTTTTGAGATATCTTGATAAAATTTGGTGAGCAGGTGTATTTGGGTGTCCGATTAGACATTTGTCGGAACCGACCGGATCGGACAACTATAGCATATATCCTCCATACAACCGATTTTTCAGACAAAGAGGATTTTTGTAATATCTTACCCAATTTAACAGATTGAAGCTTCAAACTTCACCATATACTTTCGTATATTGAACATATTGTTGCCTGGAAAAATTTATGCGATCGGTCGTATATATAGTATATATCCCCCACAACCGATTGTTCAGATAAGGAACTTTTCGTAATTACTGCCCTATTTTAAGAGCTAGAGGCTTCAAATTTCAGCGAATGCTTACGTATATAGCATATATTGTTGTCTAAAAAAATCATAAAGATCGGTGGTATATATAGTATATATATGGTGGTATATATAGTATATATATATAGTATATATATATATATTTTCGCAAATTTTAGCCCCATTTTAACAGCTAGAAGCTTCAAATTTCACCGAATATTTACTTATGTAGCATATATTGTTGTCTGAAAAAATCATAGACATCGGTTGTATATATAGTATATATCTCATACAACCGATTGTTCAGATAAGAAACTTTTCCCAATTTCTACCCCATTTTAACAGCTATAAGCTTCAAATTTCACCGATTGCTTACGTATATAGCATATATTGTTGTCTGAAAAAATCATAGAGATCGGTTGTATATATAGTATATATCTCATACAACCGATTGTTCAGATAAGAAACTTTTCGCAATTTCTACCCCATTTTAACAGCTAGAAGCTTCAAATTTCACCAACTGCTTACGTGTATAGCATATATTGATGTCTGAAAAAATCATTGAGATCGGTGATATACATAGTATATATCTCATACAACCGATTGTTCAGATAAGAAACTTTGCGCAATTTCTGCCCCGTTTTAACAGTTAGAAGCTTCAAATTTCACAAAATGCTTTCGTATATAGCATATATTGTTGTCTGAAAAAATCATATAGATCGGTGGTATATATATTATATACTTCATATAAACTGTCATATTGACCCCTTTTTTACGGCTAGAAGCTTCAAGATTCATCAAATTTCATCAAATAGTTACGTTTACGTCATATATTTTTGAAATACGTGATTCGTAGCCATAGTTTTTACATGCAGACCACAAAAAACGTGAAGCTTTGCATCCTCACACAGATTACCTACCTATTTTTATACCTTTCATGAAAATGAAATGGTATATTAATTTCGTCACGAAACCGAAAATTGTAAGTCCTTAAAGGAAAATAGATAGACCCACCATTAAGTATACCGAAATAATCAGGTTGAAGAGCTGAGTTGTTTTAGCCATGTCCGTCTGTCCGTCTGTTTGTTTGTATGAAAACTAGTCCCTCAATTTTTGAGATATCTTGATAAAATTTGGTGAGCAGGTGTATTTGGGTGTCCGATTAGACATTTGTCGGAACCGACCGGATCTGACCACTATAGCATATATCCTCCATACAACCGATTTTTCAGAAAAAGAGGATTTTTGTAATATCTTACCCAATTTAACAGATTGAAGCTTCAAACTTCACCATATACTTTCGTATATTGAACATATTGTTGCCTGAAAAATTTTATGAGATCGGTCGTATATATAGTATATATCCCCCACAACCGATTGTTCAGATAAGGAACTTTTCGTAATTACTGCCCTATTTTAAGAGCTAGAGGCTTCAAATTTCAGCGAATGCTTACGTATATAGCATATATTGTTGGCTGAAAAAATCATAAAGATTGGTGGTATATATAGTATATATATGGTGGTATATATAGTATATATATATAGTATATATATATATATTTTCGCAAATTTTAGCCCCATTTTAACAGCTAGAAGCTTCAAATTTCACCGAATATTTACTTATATAGCATATATTGTTGTCTGAAAAAATCATAGAGATCGGTTGTATATATAGTATATATCTCATACAACCGATTGTTCAGATAAGATACTTTTCGCAATTTCTACCCCATTTTAACAGCTATAAGCTTCAAATTTCACCGATTGCTTACGTATATAGCATATATTGTTGTCTGAAAAAATCATAGAGATCGGTTGTATATATAGTATATATCTCATACAACCGATTGTTCAGATAAGAAACTTTTCGCAATTTCTACCCCATTTTGACAGCTATAAGCTTCAAATTTCACTGATTGCTTACGTATATAGCATATATTGTTGTCTGAAAAAATCATAGAGATCGGTTCTATATATAGTATATATCTCATACAACCGATTGTTCAGATAAGAAACTTTTCGCAATTTCTACCCCATTTTAACAGCTAGAAGCTTCAAATTTCACCAACTGCTTACGCGTATAGCGTATATTGATGTCTGAAAAAATCATTGAGATCGGTGATATACATAGTATATATCTCATACAACCGATTGTTCAGATAAGAAACTTTGCGCAATTTCTGCCCGTTTTAACAGTTAGAAGCTTCAAATTTCACAAAATGCTTTCGTATATAGCATATATTGTTGTCTGAAAAAATCATAGATATCGGTGGTATATATATTATATACTTTATATAAACTGTCATATTGACCCCTTTTTTACGGCTAGAAGCTTCAAGATTCATCAAATTTCATCAAATAGTTACGTTTACGTCATATATTTTTGAAATACGTGATTCGTAGCCATATTTTTTACATGCAGACCACAAAAAACGTGAAGCTTTGCATCCTCACACAGATTACCTACCTATTTTTATACCTTTCATGAAAATGAAATGGTATATTAATTTCGTCACGAAACCGAAAATTGTAAGTCCTTAAAGGAAAATAGATAGACCCACCATTAAGTATACCGAAATAATCAGGTTGAAGAGCTGAGTTGTTTTAGCCATGTCCGTCTGTCCGTCTGTCTGTTTGTATGCAAACTAGTCCCTCAATTTTTGAGATATCTTGATAAAATTTGGTGAGCAGGTGTACTTGGGTGTCCGATTAGACATTTGTCGGAACCGACCGGATCGGACCACTATAGCATATATCCTCCATACAAACGATTTTTCAGAAAAAGAGGATTTTTGTAATATCTTACCCAATTTAACAGATTGAAGCTTCAAACTTCACCATATACTTTCGTATATTGAACATATTGTTGCCTGAAAAAATTTATGAGATCGGTCGTATATATAGTATATATCCCCCACAACCGATTGTTCAGATAAGGAACTTTTCGTAATTACTGCCCTATTTTAAGAGCTAGAGGCTTCAAATTTCAGCGAATGCTTACACATATAGCATATATTGTTGTCTGAAAAAATCATAAAGATCGGTGGTATATATAGTATATATATGGTGGTATATATAGTATATATATATATATTTTCGCAAATTTTAGCACCATTTTAACAGCTAGAAGCTTCAAATTTCACCGAATATTTACTTATATAGCATATATTGTTGTCTGAAAAAATCATAGAGATCGGTTCTATATATAGTATATATCTCATACAACCGATTGTTCAGATAAGAAACTTTTCGCAATTTCTACCCCATTTTAACAGCTAGAAGCTTCAAATTCCACCAACTGCTTGCGTGTATAGCATATATTGATGTCTGAAAAAATCATTGAGATCGGTGATATACATAGTATATATCTCATACAACCGATTGTTCAGATAAGAAACTTTGCGCAATTTCTGCCCCGTTTTAACAGTTAGAAGCTTCCAATTTCACAAAATGCTTTCGTATATAGCATATATTGTTGTCTGAAAAAATCATAGAGATCGGTGGTATATATATTATATACTTCATATAAACTGTCATATTGGCCCCTTTTTTACGGCTAGAAGCTTCAAGAGTCATCAAATTTCATCAAATAGTTACGTTTACGTCATATATTTTTGAAATACGTGATTCGTAGCCATAGTTTTTACATGCAGACCACAAAAAACGTGAAGCTTTGCATCCTCACACAGATTACCTACCTATTTTTTATTTTATATTTATCTTAAAAATCGTTTAGATATGTTCAAATTTCACCAAATGCTTACGTGTATAGCATATATTGTTGTCTGAGAAAATCATAGATACCGGTGGTATATATAGTATATATCCCATACAACGGATTGTTCAGATAAGAAACTTTACGCAATTTCTTCCCCATTTTAACAGTTATAAGCTTCAAATTTCACCGATTGCTTACGTATATAGTATGTATTGTTGTGTCAAAAAATAATAGAGATCGGTGATATATATAATATATATATGATGGTATATATAGTATATATATTTTTTTTTTACGATTTCGGCCCTATTTTAACAGCTAGAAGCTTCAAATTTCACCAACTGTTTACGTGTATAGCATATATTGATGTCTGAAAAAATCATTGAGATCGGTGGTACACATAGTATATATCTCATACAACCGATTGTTCAGATAAGAAACTTTGCGCAATTTCTGCCCCGTTTTAACAGTTAGAAGCTTCAAATTTCACAAAATGCTTACGTATATAGCATATATTGTTGTCTGGAAAAATCATAGAGATCGGTCGTATATATATTATATACGTCATATAAACTGTCATTTTGACCCCTTTTTACGGCTAGAATCTTCAAAATTCATCAAATTTCATCAAATAGTTATGTTTTCGTCATATATTTTTGAAATACGTGATTCGTAGTCATAGTTTTTACACGCAGACCACAAAAAACCTGAAACTTTGCATCCTCACACAAAGTACCTACCTGTTTTTATACCTTTCATGAAAATGAAATGGTATATTAATTTCGTCACGAAACCGAAAATTGTAAGTCCTTAAAGGAAAATAGATAGACCCACCATTAAGTATACCGAAATAATCAGGTTGAAGAGCTGAGTTGTTTTAGCCATGTCCGTCTGTCCGTCTGTCCGTCTGTCTGTTTGTATGCAAACTAGTCCCTCAATTTTTGAGATATCTTGATAAAATTTGGTAAGCAGGCGTATTTGGGTGTCCGATTAGACATTTGTCGGAACCGACCGGATCGGACCACTATAGCATGTATCCTCCATACAACCGATTTTTCAGAAAAAGAGGATTTTTGTAATATCTTACCCAATTTAACAGATTGAAGTTTCAAACTTCACCATATACTTTCGTATATTGAACATATTGTTGCCTGAAAAAATTTATGAGATCGGTCGTATATATAGTATATATCCCCCACAACCGATTGTTCAGATAAGGAACTTTTCGTAATTACTGCCCTATTTTAAGAGCTAGAGGCTTCAAATTTCAGCGAATGCTTACGTATATAGCATATATTGTTGTCTGAAAAAATCATAAAGATCGGTGGTATATATAGTATATATATGGTGGTATATATAGTATATATATATAGTATATATATATATATTTTCGCAAATTTTAGCCCCATTTTAACAGCTAGAAGCTTCAAATTTCACCGAATATTTACGTATATAGCATATATTGTTATCCGAAAAAATCATAGAGATCGGTTTTATATATAGTATATATCTCATACAACCGATTGTTCAGATAAGAAACTTTTCGCAATTTCTACCCCATTTTAACAGCTATAAGCTTCAAATTTCACCGATTGCTTACGTATATAGCATATATTGTTGTCTGAAAAAATCATAGAGATCGGTTGTATATATAGTATATATCTCATACAACCGATTGTTCAGATAAGAAACTTTTCGCAATTTCTACCCCATTTTAACAGCTATAAGCTTCAAATTTCACTGATTGCTTACGTATATAGCATATATTGTTGTCTGAAAAAATCATAGAGATCGGTTCTATATATAGTATATATCTCATACAACCGATTGTTCAGATAAGAAACTTTTCGCAATTTCTACCCCATTTTAACAGCTAGAAGCTTCAAATTCCACCAACTGCTTACGTGTATAGCATATATTGATGTCTGAAAAAATCATTGAGATCGGTGATATACATAGTATATATCTCATACAACCGATTGTTCAGATAAGAAACTTTGCGCAATTTCTGCCCCGTTTTAACAGTTAGAAGCTTCAAATTTCACAAAATGCTTTCGTATATAGCATATATTGTTGTCTGAAAAAATCATAGAGATCGGTGGTATATATATTATATACTTCATATAAACTGTCATATTGACCCCTTTTTTACGGCTAGAAGCTTCAAGATTCATCAAATTTCATCAAATAGTTACGTTTACGTCATATATTTTTGAAATACGTGATTCGTAGCCATAGTTTTTACATGCAGACCACAAAAAACGTGAAGCTTTGCATCCTCACACAGATTACCTACCTATTTTTTATTTTATATTTATCTTAAAAATCGTTTAGATATGTTCAAATTTCACCAAATGCTTACGTGTATAGCATATATTGTTGTCTGAGAAAATCATAGATACCGGTGGTATATATAGTATATATCCCATACAACCGATTGTTCAGATAAGAAACTTTGCGCAATTTCTTCCCCATTTTAACAGTTATAAGCTTCAAATTTCACCGATTGCTTACGTATATAGTATGTATTGTTGTGTCAAAAAATCATAGAGATCGGTGATATATATAATATATATATGATGGTATATATAGTATATATATAGTATATATATATTTTTTTTACGATTTCGGCCCCATTTTAACAGCTAGAAGCTTCAAATTTCACCAACTG
The DNA here is from genome assembly GCF_040869045.1 of Eurosta solidaginis. Classification (NCBI taxonomy): domain Eukaryota; kingdom Metazoa; phylum Arthropoda; class Insecta; order Diptera; family Tephritidae; genus Eurosta; species Eurosta solidaginis. Next base: position 42,814 of record NW_027137304.1, on the reverse strand, counting down.
TTTACGTGTATAGCATATATTGATGTCTGAAAAATCATTGAGATCGGTGGTATACATAGTATATATCTCATACAACCGATTGTTCAGATAAGAAACTTTGCGCAATTTCTGCCCCGTTTTAACAGTTAGAAGCTTCAAATTTCACAAAATGCTTTCGTATATAGCATATATTGTTGTCTGAAAAAATCATAGAGATCGGTGGTATATATATTATATACTTCATATAAACTGTCATATTGACCCCTTTTTTACGGCTAGAAGCTTCAAGATTCATCAAATTTCATCAAATAGTTACGTTTACGTCATATATTTTGAAATACGTGATTCGTAGCCATAGTTTTTACATGCAGACCACAAAAAACGTGAAGCTTTGCATCCTCACACAGATTACCTACCTATTTTTATACCTTTCATGAAAATGAAATGGTATATTAATTTCGTCACGAAACCGAAAATTGTAAGTCCTTAAAGGAAAATAGATAGACCCACCATTAAGTATACCGAAATAATTAGGTTGAAGAGCTGAGTTGTTTTAGCCATGTCCGTCTGTCCGTCTGTCTGTTTGTATGCAAACTAGTCCCTCAATTTTTGAGATATCTTGATAAAATTTGGTGAGCAGGTGTATTTGGGTGTCCGATTAGACATTTGTCGGAACCGACCGGATCGGACCACTATAGCATATATCCTCCATACAACCGATTTTTCAGAAAAAGAGGATTTTTGTAATATCTTACCCAATTTAACAGATTGAAGCTTCAAACTTCACCATATACTTTCGTATATTGAACATATTGTTGCCTGAAAAAATTTATGAGATCGGTCGTATATATAGTATATATCCCGCACAACCGATTGTTCAGATAAGGAACTTTTCGTAATTACTGCCCTATTTTAAGAGCTAGAGGCTTCAAATTTCAGCGAATGCTTACGTATATAGCATATATTGTTGTCTGAAAAAATCATAAAGATCGGTGGTATATATAGTATATATATGGTGGTATATATAGTATATATATATAGTATATATATATATATTTTCGCAAATTTTAGCCCCATTTTAACAGCTAGAAGCTTCAAATTTTACCGAATATTTACTTATATAGCATATATTGTTCTCTGAAAAAATCATAGAGATCGGTTGTATATATAGTATATATCTCATACAACCGATTGTTCAGATAAGAAACTTTTCGCAATTTCTACCCCATTTTAACAGCTATAAGCTTCAAATTTCACCGATTGCTTACGTATATAGCATACATTGTTGTCTGAAAAAATCATAGAGATCGGTTGTATATATAGTATATATCTCATACAACCGATTGTTCAGATAAGAAACTTTTCGCAATTTCTACCCCATTTTAACAGCTATAAGCTTCAAATTTCACTGATTGCTTACGTATATAGCATATATTGTTGTCTGAAAAAATCATAGAGATCGGTTCTATATATAGTATATATCTCATACAACCGATTGTTCAGATAAGAAACTTTTCGCAATTTCTACCCCATTTTAACAGCTAGAAGCTTCAAATTTCACCAACTGCTTACGTGTATAGCATATATTGATGTCTGAAAAAATCATTGAGATCGGTGATATACATAGTATATATCTCATACAACCGATTGTTCAGATAAGAAACTTTGGCGCAATTTCTGCCCGTTTTAACAGTTAGAAGCTTCAAATTTCACAAAATGCTTTCGTATATAGCATATATTGTTGTCTGAAAAAATTATAGAGATCGGTGGTATATATATTATTTACTTCATATAAACTGTCATATTGACCCTTTTTTACGGCTAGAAGCTTCCAAATTCATCAAATTTCATCAAATAGTTACGTTTACGTCATATATTTTTGAAATACGTGATTCGTAGCCATAGTTTTTACATGCAGACCACAAAAAACGTGAAGCTTTGCATCCTCACACAGATTACCTACCTATTTTTATACCTTTCATGAAAATGAAATGGTATATTAATTTCGTCACGAAACCGAAAATTGTAAGTCCTTAAAGGAAAATAGATAGACCCACCATTAAGTATACCGAAATAATCAGGTTGAAGAGCTGAGTTGTTTTAGCCATGTCCGTCTGTCCGTCTGTCCGTCTGTCTGTTTGTATGCAAACTAGTCCCTCAATTTTTGAGATATCTTGATAAAATTTGGTGAGTAGGTGTATTTGGGTGTCCGATTAGACATTTGTCGGAACCGACCGGATCGGACCACTATAGCATATATCCTCCATACAACCGATTTTTCAGAAAAAGAGGAATTTTGTAATATCTTACCCAATTTAACAGATTGAAGCTTCAAACTTCACCATATACTTTCGTATATTGAACATATTGTTGCCTGAAAAAATTTATGAGATCGGTCGTATATATAGTATATATCCCCCACAACCGATTGTTCAGATAAGGAACTTTTCGTAATTACTGCCCTATTTTAAGAGCTAGAGGCTTCAAATTTCAGCGAATGCTTACGTATATAGCATATATTGTTGTCTGAAAAAATCATAAAGATCGGTGGTATATATAGTACATATATGGTGGTATATATAGTATATATATATATATTTTCGCAAATTTTAGCCCCATTTTAACAGCTAGAAGCTTCAAATTTCACCGAATATTTACTTATATAGCATATATTGTTGTCTGAAAAAATCATAGAGATCGGTTGTATATATAGTATATATCTCATACAACCGATTGTTCAGATATATTAGTAGAAAAAAGGGTTCCGAGGAAATAAAATACACGACCGTTTAGTTTAAGCACGTTTAATGTAATGTATGATGGATAAAATCTTATGTACATATTAAGTGAATATTAGGTGGCCTGATATAGCGGCACAAATGAGAGAAGATTTGGAAAAGAACTGTTATGTAGTTGAGTTGCTAATATAGGGTCTTTAATTGGTATGCTCTAACAATCTCCCACTCAACTCAAATACATAAATACATGTCATAACATATAATAGACATATGATCGATTTAAATTCGAATAATAACAAAAATATTTTCAAGTTACAATTTTAAGTTAAGTAATTTACAACAATTCGTATGTTTGTTCTTAGGTAAACATTTTGTTAACAAGTCGGCAACATTTTCTGCCGATGGCACATACATTATATCAATATCATTTGACTCATATTTTTCTCTAAGATAATGGTATTTAATATCGCGGGTTCGAATCGAGCTCAAGGCCTAACAATAATTTTTTATCATTATTATTGTTATGATAAATTTTTTCTTAATTGAAAAAATTTTTTAAATTAGAATAGAAGAAAGAAAAAATTTTAGACAACTGCCAAAGCTCGTTGTATAGATCCATTTCGGGAACTGCTAAATTCCTTCATCGGCAACGTTTAGGCGCCGCTGCTATAACCATTCAGCTATCACAGCGGTTTTTTGTTTGTCTTCATTAATCCTACTTCTATTCTGTTTCGTGCCAATTGATATTCACAACACTGCGACATCTGTTGCAGAATGGCTGTGAAAATTGGACTTGTTTGTTGGCAATGCCGCCATAGTGTCATAATTTATTGACACTTTTTTTTCCCCGTGCTCTGGGATGTATTAACAATTTTTGTTGTTATATCGGCCTACTGATTTTAAGATCGCGGGTTCGAATCGAGCTCAAGGCCTAACAATAATTTTTTATCATTATTATTGTTATGATAAATTTTTTCTTAATTGAAAAAATTTTTTAAATTAGAATAGAAGAAAGAAAAAATTTTAGACAACTGCCAAAGCTCGTTGTATAGATCCATTTCGGGAACTGCTAAATTCCTTCATCGGCAACGTTTAGGCGCCGCTGCTATAACCATTCAGCTATCACAGCGGTTTTTTGTTTGTCTTCATTAATCCTACTTCTATTCTGTTTCGTGCCAATTGATATTCACAACACTGCGACATCTGTTGCAGAATGGCTGTGAAAATTGGACTTGTTTGTTGGCAATGCCGCCATAGTGTCATAATTTATTGACACTTTTTTTTCCCCGTGCTCTGGGATGTATTAACAATTTTTGTTGTTATATCGGCCTACTGATTTTAAGATCGCGGGTTCGAATCGAGCTCAAGGCCTAACAATAATTTTTTATCATTATTATTGTTATGATAAATTTTTTCTTAATTGAAAAAATTTTTTAAATTAGAATAGAAGAAAGAAAAAATTTTAGACAACTGCCAAAGCTCGTTGTATAGATCCATTTCGGGAACTGCTAAATTCCTTCATCGGCAACGTTTAGGCGCCGCTGCTATAACCATTCAGCTATCACAGCGGTTTTTTGTTTGTCTTCATTAATCCTACTTCTATTCTGTTTCGTGCCAATTGATATTCACAACACTGCGACATCTGTTGCAGAATGGCTGTGAAAATTGGACTTGTTTGTTGGCAATGCCGCCATAGTGTCATAATTTATTGACACTTTTTTTTTCCCCGTGCTCTGGGATGTATTAACATAAAACATAAATGGATCTATACAACGAGCTTTGGCAGTTGTCTAAAATTTTTTCTTTCTTCTATTCTAATTTAAAAAATTTTTTCAATTAAGAAAAAATTTATCATAACAATAATAATGATAAAAAATTATTGTTAGGCCTTGAGCTCGATTCGAACCCGCGATCTTAAAATCAGTAGGCCGATATAACAACAAAAATTGTTAATACATCCCAGAGCACGGGGAAAAAAAAGTGTCAATAAATTATGACACTATGGCGGCATTGCCAACAAACAAGTCCAATTTTCACAGCCATTCTGCAACAGATGTCGCAGTGTTGTGAATATCAATTGGCACGAAACAGAATAGAAGTAGGATTAATGAAGACAAACAAAAAACCGCTGTGATAGCTGAATGGTTATAGCAGCGGCGCCTAAACGTTGCCGATGAAGGAATTTAGCAGTTCCCGAAATGGATCTATACAACGAGCTTTGGCAGTTGTCTAAAATTTTTTCTTTCTTCTATTCTAATTTAAAAAATTTTTTCAATTAAGAAAAAATTTATCATAACAATAATAATGATAAAAAATTATTGTTAGGCCTTGAGCTCGATTCGAACCCGCGATCTTAAAATCAGTAGGCCGATATAACAACAAAAATTGTTAATACATCCCAGAGCACGGGGAAAAAAAAGTGTCAATAAATTATGACACTATGGCGGCATTGCCAACAAACAAGTCCAATTTTCACAGCCATTCTGCAACAGATGTCGCAGTGTTGTGAATATCAATTGGCACGAAACAGAATAGAAGTAGGATTAATGAAGACAAACAAAAAACCGCTGTGATAGCTGAATGGTTATAGCAGCGGCGCCTAAACGTTGCCGATGAAGGAATTTAGCAGTTCCCGAAATGGATCTATACAACGAGCTTTGGCAGTTGTCTAAAATTTTTTCTTTCTTCTATTCTAATTTAAAAAAAATTTTTTCAATTAAGAAAAAATTTATCATAACAATAATAATGATAAAAAATTATTGTTAGGCCTTGAGCTCGATTCGAACCCGCGATCTTAAAATCAGTAGGCCGATATAACAACAAAAATTGTTAATACATCCCAGAGCACGGGGAAAAAAAAGTGTCAATAAATTATGACACTATGGCGGCATTGCCAACAAACAAGTCCAATTTTCACAGCCATTCTGCAACAGATGTCGCAGTGTTGTGAATATCAATTGGCACGAAACAGAATAGAAGTAGGATTAATGAAGACAAACAAAAAACCGCTGTGATAGCTGAATGGTTATAGCAGCGGCGCCTAAACGTTGCCGATGAAGGAATTTAGCAGTTCCCGAAATGGATCTATACAACGAGCTTTGGCAGTTGTCTAAAATTTTTTCTTTCTTCTATTCTAATTTAAAAAATTTTTTCAATTAAGAAAAAATTTATCATAACAATAATAATGATAAAAAATTATTGTTAGGCCTTGAGCTCGATTCGAACCCGCGATCTTAAAATCAGTAGGCCGATATAACAACAAAAATTGGTATTTAATATCTATATGTTTACTTCTCTTCTTAGTAACTGGATTACGAACAAGAAATTCTGCTCCCTGGTTATCGCTGTTAATGACCGTTGCAGATTTACAATACTCTGTTAAGCCAAGCTCTGTTAACAGATGACGATAAAAAATTACCTCCTTAGCCCCCTCGCACATGGCTACATATTCAGCCTCTGTTGAGCTAAGTGAAACGCTATTTTGCTTTTTTGATTCCCAAGCAATCGGCCCCCAGCAAGAAAAACAATGTAACCGCTATAAGATTTTCGGTCAACAATGTTGGATCCCCAGTTCTCTAAGATAATGGTATTTAATATCTATATGTTTACTTCTCTTCTTAGTAACTGGATTACGAACAAGAAATTCTGCTCCCTGGTTATCGCTGTTAATGACCGTTGCAGATTTACAATACTCTGTTAAGCCAAGCTCTGTTAACAGATGACGATAAAAAATTACCTCCTTAGCCCCCTCGCACATGGCTACATATTCAGCCTCTGTTGAGCTAAGTGAAACGCTATTTTGCTTTTTTGATTCCCAAGCAATCGGCCCCCAGCAAGAAAAACAATGTAACCGCTATAAGATTTTCGGTCAACAATGTTGGATCCCCAGTCAGCATCGGTGAAGCAAGAAAGTGTTCGATCCATTCTGCTGTATGTAAAATTCGCATTAGCCGTATATTTGAGGTAACGAAGAATGTGCTTTGCTGCTATAAAGTGCTGCTTATGTGGATGGTTATTAAATTGCGACAGTTTAGATAACGTATGACTAATATCCGGCCTTGATATCACCGCCAGGTACATTAAACCACCAATTAGCAACTGAAAAGTTTTTTCATCATAAACCTCTTTACAATTTTCATTCGTGCATTTCTCTAATTCAGTTCCAATAACAAAAGGCGTTGAGCTTGGTTTACACTCTGTCATATTCCAAGTTTTCAGAAGTTCAGTTGTATATTTTCTTTGATGAACAGTAATTGGACTTCTCAAACCATCTCTTTCTATTTCCATTCCAAGGTAGAATGAAATTGGGCCACGGTCCACAATATCAACAAACATTTTTAATTGCGTTATTACGTCACTCATTGTTGATTGATTTGAGCATGCTAACATCATGTCATCAACATATAAAGCCACAATAACAATTTCTCCATTTTTCGACATAATATAAACACAATTGTCTGACACACATTTATGGAAACCTATACTACACAAAATTTCATTAAACTTCTTATTCCACTGTCTGCCTGCTTGCTTAAGCCCATACAGCGATTTCTTCAATTTGCAAACTTTATTTGGCTGATCTTTCTGTACGAACATTTCGGGTTGGTACATATATATCTCTTCGTTAAGAGAACCATTTAAATAAGCAGCGACTATATCAATATGATTTACGAGTAATTTATACTGTACCGCAATAGCTAAAATTAATCTTATTGTGGAATGTCTTACGACAGGTGCATACGTTTCGTGGTAGTCAACGTTGCGCTTCTGAAAACAACCTTGCGCAACTAAACGCGCTTTATATTTTTCGACGCTACCATCACACCTCCGCTTCGTTGAAAAAACCCATTTATTGCCAGTGACATTTTTACCTTCGGGCTTTATAACTAAATGCCATGTTTCATTATTAATTAAAGAGTCGTACTCTGATTTCATGGCTTCCCACCATTTCTCTTTACTTGGACTTTCAAGTGCATCTTTGACTGAAATTGGATCGCAAACAATTGCATTTACGACTTCGTGAGCGGCGTTTTCGTCCATCACAAAGACTTTTCTTGGTCTACCAACCCTTCCAGTTCTATTCAATTTCGGCCTGCCTCTTTTCCTCTTTCCATCAACGTTTGTCGCCTCTGCTTCATCTGATGTACTCTCTTGAGCTTCATTATGAATATTTCCCGTGCATTCGTCATTTCCATCACTTGCATTGCTAGTTATCATTTCATTATTTCCGCCTTGAATACATTCAGATTGTCTATTTTGACTTTCATCTACACTAACAATGTCTTGGCTACGGTCTCGTATATGCACATATTCGTCTACAACAACAGGTGTAGTAAAGCTTTCATCATCAGAAGCTGACGTTGGATAATCCAGAGACAATTGACTTTGTGGGAGAGATTTCTCGAAAAATTTAACATCACGAGAAGTCACTATTACTCTGCGCTCACTATCATATAATCTGTATGCTTTACTTTGGTTCGAATAACCAACAAAAATCAATTTACGCCCTTTTGGCTCAAATTTCGATACATTATGCTGCTTTTGTAATGCGACTGCATCACAACCAAACGTTTTTAGATGTGAAACCGATGGTTTCCAACCAAACCAGCATTCGTATGGTGTTTTGCCTTGCAAAACTTTTTTAGGAGCGCGATTTCTTAAATAAGTTGCCGTATTCACTGCCTCAGACCATAGACTTTTAGGCAATTTTGACTCTTCTAGCATACAACGACTCATTTCAACTAATGTTCTATTTGCCCTTTCAGCAATCCCATTTTGCTGGGGTGTGTATGCTACGGTCGTTTGGTGAACTATTCCATTTTGCTTCAAAAATAAATTAAACTCAGAGCTTAGGTATTCCCTACCATTGTCGTTACGCCAAATTTTGATTTTACAACCAGTTTCATTTTCAGCTTTTAATTTGATTTCTTTAAACGCATTCAGTGCGTCTGATTTATGCTTCAAAAAAAACGTACTTACATACCGTGTAAAGTCATCAATAAAAGTAATAAAGTATACCGATCCACCCTGCGAAGTATTTCGCATCGGCCCACAAATATCCGTATGTATTACTGCTAATTTACTTTTACTTAGAACAGTGCGATATGAACAAAATGGTTTACATGAAATTTTGCATAAAGCGCAAGTTGCACAAGAGAAATCTTTGGGCATTTTAACATCTAACCCGCGAACCATTTCTTTACTGGACAATGCATATAAGTCACGCGCATTCAGATGACCATATCGTCGATGCCATAAATCAAAATCATTGGGTTTCTCACAACTCATATACGCATATTCTTTTTGTATAAATTTAGCAACAAATATACCATAGCGCTTCTCAGCTAAAAAAATTAAATAACCGTGTTTTGTATAAGCACAAGCTGTGTTCTCAGTGAATTTTACTGAGTTTCCATTACAAATAATTTTGCCTACAGACAAAAAATTAGATTTTAACTCAGGCACAAAGAGTACTTCGGTTAGTATAATGTCAGCGTGAGCTGATTTAAGATGCACATTACCTATACCTTTTGCTAAAACGCTTTCTCCAGATGCTAATATTACCTTCTGAGAATGCTCTCTGTACGACGAAAATTCACTTTTGTTGTTGCATATATGCGACGATGCTCCACTGTCAAGAATCCACTCCTTGGTGTTGCCTGTTGAGTTGCTGCCATATGAGCCGAACACTATTTCCGTATTTGCTGATGCACTTTTGCACTGTGATCGCACATGCCCTCGCTTACCACATCCATAGCACTTTATGTTGTTATTGTTCCTACTATTCCACGGCTTTCGCTTCGACTGGCGCTTGTTTTTCTTGTCGTCTACTGCATCCACCACTTGCTCACCTTCACTAACCTTTCCTTTACGCCGTTCTTCTTCTTCGAAGATTTTCATTTTTAAATTGTCCACCTTGGGTAATTCATCACGACTTTCGATGGCGACGACGAAATTCTCCATATCATCCGGAAGGCTGCAAAGTAGCATTATGCTGAGGATGTCGTCGGGAATTGAAACGTCTATTTCCTTCAAGCTTTCTGCTATTAAGCAAAATTTATTTACTTGACTGCCGTAACTTTGATTGCGCTCAAATTGAAATCGAACCAACTTCCTAAATAGATTCACTTTTCGTGCTGGCCCTTTCGCTCGATAAGTTTCGGATAACTTCAGCCACGCACCTTTCGCTGTCACACACGATTTCAGATGTAACAACTCTGATGGTTTCACGCAAAGTGTTATTGTCGCTAGCGCCTTTTTATCATCCGCCGACCAAGCTGCTTTCTGTTCTGTCGTTGCTGTGCTGCTACTTAAATTTTCAATGACGTACCATAAGTCTAATGTCACCAAAAGACTTTTCATTTGGACGGACCAAACTGCATAATTTTCGCCATTCAATTTATCAACTTGCTATATTGCACTCGCCATTTTATCGACCAACGATATTCACATATATTTAAACTAATTATTTATTTTTTGCACAACGTGTATTTTATGATGGAGCCTTACTCTGGGCCCATAACCAATATTAGTAGAAACAAGTAAGGAAGGTTAAGTTCGGGTGTAACCGAACATTACATACTCAGTTGAGAGCTATGGTGACAACATAAGGGAAAATAACCATGTAGGAAAATGAACCGAGGGAAACCCTTGAACGTGTTTGTATGACATGTGTATCAAATGAAAGGCATTAAAGAGTATTTTATGAGGGAGTGGGCCATAGTTCTATAGGTGGACACCATTTAGGGATATAGCCATAAAGGTGGATCAGGGTTGACTCTAGAATGCGTTTGTACGATATGGGTATCAAATGAAAGGTATTAATGAGTATTTTAAAAGGGCGTGGACCTAAGTTCTATAGATGGACGCCTTTTCGAGATATCGCCGTAAAGATGGACCAGGGGTGACTCTAGAATGCGTTTGTACGATATGGGTATCAAATGAAAGGCGTTAATGAGCATTTTAAAAGGGAGTAATCCTTAGTTCCATAGGTGGACGCCGTTTCGAGATATCGCCATAAAGGTGGACCTGGGGTGACCCTAGAATTTGTTTGCACAATATGGGCATCAAACGAAAGGTGTTAATGAGTATTTTAAAAGGGAGTGGGCCTTAGTTCTATAGGTGGACGCCGTTTCGAGATATCGCCATAAAGGTGGGCCAGCGGTGACTCTAGAATTCGTTTGTGCAATATGGGTATCAAACGAAAGGAGTTAATGAGTATTTTAAGAGGGAGTGGGCCTTAGTTCTATAGGTGGACGCATTTTCGAGGTATCGCAATAAAGGTGGACCAGGGGTGACACTAGACTTTGTCTGTACGATATGGGTATCAAATGAAAGGTGTTAATGAGTTTTTTTAAAAGGGAGTGGGCCTTCGTTTTATAGGTGTTCGCCTTTTCGAGATATCGTCATAAAGGTGGACCAGAGGTGACTTTAGAATTTGTTTGTATGATATGGGTATCACATGAAAGGTGTTAATGATTATTTTAAAAGGCCGTGGGGCTTAGTTCTATAGGTGGACCCCTTTTCGAGATATCGCCATAAAGGTGGACCAGGGGTGACTCTAGAATTCGTTTGTGCAATATGGGTATCAAACGAAAGGAGTTAATGAGTATTTTAAGAGGGAGTGGGCCTTAGTTCTATAGGTGGACGCCTTTTCGAGATATCGCCATAAAGATGGATCAGGTGTGACTCTAGAATGCGTTTGTACGATATGAGTATCAAATGAAAGGTGTTAATGAGTATTTTAAAAGGGAGTAATCCTTAGTTCCATAGGTGGACGCCGTTTCGAGATATCACCATAAAGGTGGATCAGGGGTGACCCTAGAATTCGTGGGCCTTTCTGGAGGGTGACTCTAGACTTTGTTTGTACGATATGGGTATCAAATGAAAGGTGTTAATGAGTATTTTTAAAAGGGAGTGGGCCTTCGTTCTATAGGTGTTCGCCTTTTCGAAATATCGCCATAAAGGTGGACCAGGGGTGACTCTAGAATGAGTTTGTACGATATGGGTATCAAATTAAAGGTATTAATGAGAGTTTTAAAAGGGAGTGGTGGTAGTTGTATATGTGGACTAGGGTGACCCAGAACATCATCTGTTGGATACCGCTAATTTATTTATATATGTAATACCTGCCAAGATTTTAAGGGTTTTTTTATTTCGCCCTGCAGAACTTTTTCATTTTCTTCTACTTAATATGGTAGGTGTCACAACCATTTTATACAGTTTTTTCTAAAGTTATATTTCGCGCCAATAAAACAATGCAATTACCTTACCATATTTCATCCCTTTTTTCGTATTTGGTATAGAATTATGACATTTTTTTCATTTTTCGTAATTTTCGATATGGAAAAAGTGGGCGTGGTCATAGTCGGATTTCGTTCATTTTTCATACCAAGATAAAGTGAGTTCAGATAAGTACGTGAACTGAGTTTAGTAAAGATATATCGATTTTTGCTCAAGTTATCGTGTTAACGGCCATGCGGAAGGACAGACGGACGACTGTGTATAAAAACTGGGCGTGGCATCAACCGATTTCGCCCATTTTCACAGAAAACAGTTAACGCCATAAAATCTATGCCCCTACCAAAAGGATTGGTTAATTTTTGTTCGATTTATGGCGTTAAAAGTATCCTAGACAAATTAAATGAAAAAGGGCGGAGCCACGCCCATTTTTAAATTTTCTTTTATTTTTGTATTTTGTTGCACCATATCATTACTGGAGTTGAATCTTGACATAATTTACTTATATACTGTAAAGATATTAAATTTTTTGTTAAAATTTTACTTTTAAAAAAATTTTTTTTTTAAAAGTGGGCGTGGTTGTTCTCCGATTTTGCTAATTTTTATAAGCGTACATATAGTAATAAGAGTAACGTTCCTGCCATATTTCATCATGATATCTTCAACGACTGCCAAATTACAGCTTGCAAAAGTTTTAAATTACCTTCTTTTAAAAGTGGGCGGTGCCACGCCCATTGTCCAAAATTTTACTAATTTTCTATTTTTCGTCATAAGTTCAACTTATCTACCAAGTTTCGTCGCTTTATCTGTCTTTTGTAATGAATTATCGCACTTTTTCGGTTTTTCGAAATTTTCGATATCGAAAAAGTGGGCGTGGTTATAGTCCGATATCGTTCATTTTAAATAGCGATCTGAGATGAGTGCTCAGGAACCTACATACCAAATTTCATCAAGATACCTCAAAATTTACTCAAGTTATCGTGTTAACGGACGGACGGACGGACGGACGGACATGGCTCAATCAAATTTTTTTTCGATCCTGATTATTTTGATATATGGAAGTCTATATCTATCTCGATTCCTTTATATATGTACAACCAACCGTTATCCAATCAAACTTAATATACTCTGTGAGCTCTGCTCAACTGAGTATAAAAAGGGTTCCGAGGAAATAAAACACGACCGTTTAGTTTAAGCACGTTTAATGTAATGTATGATGGATAAAATCTTATGTACATATTAAGTGAATATTAGGTGGCCTGATATAGCGGCACAAATGAGAGAAGATTTGGAAAAGAACTGTTATGTAGTTGAGTCGCTAATATAGGGTCTTTAATTGGTATGCTCTAACAAGATAAGAAACTTTTCGCAATTTCTACCCCATTTTAACAGCTATAAGCTTCAAATTTCACCGATTGCTTACGCATATAGCATATATTGTTGTCTGAAAAAATCATAGAGATCGGTTGTATATATAGTATATATCTCATACAACCGATTGTTCAGATAAGAAACTTTTCGCAATTTCTACCCCATTTTAGCAGCTATAAGCTTCAAATTTCACTGATTGCTTACGTATATAGCATATATTGTTGTCTAAAAAAATCATAGAGATCGGTTCTATATATAGTATATATCTCATACAACCGATTGTTCAGATAAGAAACTTTTCGCAATTTCTACCCCATTTTAACAGCTAGAAGCTTCAAATTTCACCAACTGCTTACGTGTATAGCATATATTGATGTCTGAAAAAATCATTGAGATCGGTGATATACATAGTATATATCTCATACAACCGATTGTTCAGATAAGAAACTTTGCGCAATTTCTGCCCCGTTTTAACAGTTAGAAGCTTCAAATTTCACAAAATGCTTTCGTATATAGCATATATTGTTGTCTGAAAAAATCATAGAGATCGGTGGTATATATATTATATACTTCATATAAACTGTCATATTGACCCCTTTTTTACGGCTAGAGGCTTCAAGATTCATCAAATTTCATCAAATAGTTACGTTTACGCCATATATTTTTGAAATACGTGATTCGTATCCATAGTTTTTACATGCAGACCACAAAAAACGTGAAGCTTTGCATCCTTACACAGATTACCTACCTATTTTTATACCTTTCATGAAAATGAAATGGTATATTAATTTCGTCACGAAACCGAAAATTGTAAGTCCTTAAAGGAAAATAGATAGACCCACCATTAAGTATACCGAAATAATCAGGTTGAAGAGCTGAGTTGTTTTAGCCATGTCCGTCTGTCGGTCTGTCTGTTTGTATGCAAACTAGTCCCTCAATTTTTGAGATATCTTGATAAAATTTGGTGAGCAGGTGTATTTGGGTGTCCGATTAGACATTTGTCGGAACCGACCGGATCGGACGGCTATAGCATATATCCTCCATACAACCGATTTTTCAGAAAAAGAGGATTTTTGTAATATCTTACCCAATTTAACAGATTGAAGCTTCAAACTTCACCATATACTTTCGTATATTGAACATATTGTTGCCTGAAAAAATTTATGAGATCGGTCGTATATATAGTATATATCCCCCACAACCGATTGTTCAGATAAGGCACTTTTCGTAATTACTGCCCTATTTTAAGAGCTAGAGGCTTCAAATTTCAGCGAATGCTTACGTATATAGCATATATTGTTGTCTGAAAAAATCATAAAGATCGGTGGTATATATAGTATATATATGGTGGTATATATAGTATATATATAGTATATATATATATATTTTCGCAAATTTTAGCCCCATTTTAACAGCTAGAAGCTTCAAATTTCACCGAATATTTACTTATATAGCATATATTGTTGTCTGAAAAAATCATAGAGATCGGTTGTATATATAGTATATATCTCATACAACCGATTGTTCAGATAAGAAACTTTTCGCAATTTCTACCCCATTTTAACAGCTATAAGCTTCAAATTTCACCGATTGCCTACGTATATAGCATATATTGTTGTCTGAAAAAATCATAGAGATCGGTTGTATATATAGTATATATCTCATACAACCGATTGTTCATATAAGAAACTTTTCGCAATTTCTACCCCATTTTAACAGCTATAAGCTTCAAATTTCATTGATTGCTTACGTATATAGCATATATTGTTGTCTGAAAAAATCATAGAGATCGGTTGCATATATAGTATATATCTCATACAACCGATTGTTCAGATAAGAAACTTTTCGCAATTTCTACCCCATTTTAACAGCTAAAAGCTTCAAATTTCACCAACTGCTTTCGTATATAGCATATATTGTTGTCTGAAAAAATCATAGAGATCGGTGGTATATATATTATATACTTCATATAAACTCTCATATTGACCCCTTTTTTACGGCTAGAAGCTCCAAGATTCATCAAATTTCATCAAATAGTTACGTTTACGTCATATATTTTTGAAATACGTGATTCGTAGCCATAGTTTTTACATGCAGACCACAAAAAACGTGAAGCTTTGCATCCTCACACAGAGTACCTACCTATTTTTTTATGTTATATTTATCTTAAAAATCGTTTAGATATGTTCAAATTTCACCAAATGCTTACGTGTATAGCATATATTGTTGTCTGAGAAAATCATAGATACCGGTGGTATATATAGTATATATCCCATACAACCGATTGTTCAGATAAGAAACTTTGCGCAATTTCTTCCCCATTTTAACAGTTATAAGCTTCAAATTTCACCGATTGCTTACGTATATAGTATGTATTGTTGTGTCAAAAAATCATAGAGATCGGTGATATATATAATATATATATGATGGTATATATAGTATATATATATAGTATATATATATTTTTTTTTACGATTTACGCCCCATTTTAACAGCTAGAAGCTTCAAATTTCACCAACTGTTTACGTGTATAGCATATATTGATGTCTGAAAAAATCATTGAGATCGGTGATACACATAGTATATATCTCATACAACCGATTGTTCAGATAAGAAACTTTGCGCAATTTCTGCCCCGTTTTAACAGTTAGAAGCTTCAAATTTCACAAAATGCTTACGTATATAGCATATATTGTTGTCTGAAAAAATCATAGAGATCGGTCGTATATATATTATATACTTCATATAAACTGTCATTTTGACCCCTTTTTTACGGCTAGAATCTTCAAAATTCATCAAATTTCATCAAATAGTTACGTTTTCGTCATATATTTTTGAAATACGTGATTCGCAGTCATAGTTTTTACACGCAGACCACAAAAAACCTGAAACTTTGCATCCTCACACAAAGTACCTACCTGTTTTTATACCTTTCATGAAAATGAAATGGTATATTAATTTCGTCACGAAACCGAAAATTGTAAGTCCTTAAAGGAAAATAGATAGACCCACCATTAAGTATACCGAAATAATCAGGTTGAAGAGCTGAGTTGTTTTAGCCATGTCCGTCTGTCGGTCTGTCTGTTTGTATGCAAACTAGTCCCTCAATTTTTGAGATATCTTGATAAAATTTGGTGAGCAGGTGTATTTGGGTGTCCGATTAGACATTTGTCGGAACCGACCGGATCGGACCACTATAGCATATATCCTCCATACAACCGATTTTTCAGAAAAAGAGGATTTTTGTAATATCTTACCCAATTTAACAGATTGAAGCTTCAAACTTTACCATATACTTTCGTATATTGAACATATTGTTGCCTGAAAAAATTTATGAGATCGGTCGTATATATAGTATATATCCCCCACAACCGATTGTTCAGATAAGGAACTTTTCGTAATTACTGCCCTATTTTAAGAGCTAGAGGCTTCAAATTTCAGCGAATGCTTACGTATATAGCATATATTGTTGTCTGAAAAAATCATAAAGATCGGTGGTATATATAGTATATATATGGTGGTATATATAGTATATATATATAGTATATATAGTATATATATATAGTATATATATATATATATTTTCGCAAATTTTAGCCCCATTTTAACAGCTAGAAGCTTCAAATTTCACCGAATATTTACTTATATAGCATAGATTGTTGTCTGAAAAAATCATAGAGATCGGTTGTATATATAGTATATATCTCATACAACCGATTGTTCAGATAAGAAACTTTTCGCAATTTCTACCCCATTTTAATAGCTATAAGCTTCAAATTTCACCGATTGCTTACGTATATAGCATATATTGTTGTCTGAAAAAATCATAGAGATCGGTAGTATATATAGTATATATCTCATACAACCGATTGTTCAGATAAGAAACTTTTCGCAATTTCTACCCCATTTTAACAGCTATAAGCTTCAAATTTCACTGATTGCTTACGTATATAGCATATATTGTTGTCTGAAAAAAATCATAGAGATCGGTTCTATATATAGTATATATCTCATACAACCGATTGTTCAGATAAGAAACTTTTCGCAATTTCTACCCCATTTTAACAGCTAGAAGCTTCAAATTTCACCAACTGCTTACGTGTATAGCATATATTGATGTCTGAAAAAATCATTGAGATCGGTGATATACATAGTATATATCTCATACAACCGATTGTTCAGATAAGAAACTTTGCGCAATTTCTGCCCCGTTTTAACAGTTAGAAGCTTCAAATTTCACAAAATGCTTTCGTATATAGCATATATTGTTGTCTAAAAAAATCATAGAGATCGGTGGTATATATATTATATACTTCATATAAACTGTCATATTGACCCCTTTTTTACGGCTAGAAGCTTCAAGATTCATCAAATTTCATCAAATAGTTACGTTTACGTCATATATTTTTGAAATACGTGATTCGTAGCCATAGTTTTTACATGCAGACCACAAAAAACGTGAAGCTTTGCATCCTCACACAGATTACCTACCTATTTTTATACCTTTCATGAAAATGAAATGGTATATTAATTTCGTCACGAAACCGAAAATTGTAAGTCCTTAAAGGAAAATAGATAGACCCACCATTAAGTATACCGAAATAATCAGGTTGAAGAGCTGAGTTGTTTTAGCCATGTCCGTCTGTCCGTCTGTCTGTTTGTATGCAAACTAGTCCCTCAATTTTTGAGATATCTTGATAAAATTTGGTGAGCAGGTGTATTTGGGTGTCCGATTAGACATTTGTCGGAACCGACCGGATCGGACCACTATAGCATATATCCTCCATACAACCGATTTTTCAGAAAAAGAGGATTTTTGTAATATCTTACCCAATTTAACAGATTGAAGCTTCAAACTTCACCATAAACTTTCGTATATTGAACATATTGTTGCCTGAAAAAATTTATGAGATCGGTCGTATATATAGTATATTTCCCCCACAACCGATTGTTCAGATAAGGAACTTTTCGTAATTACTGCCCTATTTTAAGAGCTAGAGGCTTCAAATTTCAGAGAATGCTTACGTATATAGCAGATATTGTTGTCTGAAAAAATCATAAAGATCGGTGGTATATATAGTATATATATGGTGGTATATATAGTATATATATATAGTATATATATATATATTTTCGCAAATTTTAGCCCCATTTTAACAGCTATAAGCTTCAAATTTCACCGAATATTTACTTATATAGCATATATTGTTGTCTGAAAAAATCATAGAGATCGGTTGTATATATAGTATATATCTCATACAACCGATTGTTCAGATAAGAAACTTTTCGCAATTTCTACCCCATTTTAACAGCTATATGCTTCAAATTTCACCGATTGCTTACGTATATAGCATATATTGTTGTATGAAAAAAATCATATAGAGATCGGTTGTATATATAGTATATATCTCATACAACCGATTGTTCAGATAAGAAACTTTTCGCAATTTCTACCCCATTTTAACAGCTATAAGCTTCAAATTTCACTGATTGCTTACGTATATAGTGTTGGGTTAAATTACCGTTTGTTGAGTCCGTAATAATAAAAACAATAGAGGTACACGCGTTTACGCTTTAAGTGATTTATTCAGACTAAACTATAGTGGAATACATTAAGTAGAAGAATATGAGAAACATAAAGAGATAAAGTTGGGTTGCCAGATTTTTAACATTCTCCCTCTCAACCCAAACGTTTGCTTGAAGTTCATAGTATTATTATAATTTTTGAATTATATAATGCGACAAATCTTTTAAACTTTTAGCTTTAATAGTTTGCATCCATTTTGATGTTTAATTTTCTTCAAAAATTTTGTCATCGGTTCTATATATAGTATATATCTCATACAACCGATTGTTCAGATAAGAAACTTTTCGCAATTTCTACCCCATTTTAACAGCTAGAAGCTTCAAATTTCACCAACTGCTTACGTGTATAGCATATATTGATGTCTGAAAAAATCATTGAGATCGGTGATATACATAGTATATATCTCATACAACCGATTGTTCAGATAAGAAACTTTGCGCAATTTCTGCCCCGTTTTAACAGTTAGAAGCTTCAAATTTCACAAAATGCTTTCGTATATAGCATATATTGTTGTCTAAAAAAATCATAGAGATCGGTGGTATATATATTATATACTTCATATAAACTGTCATATTGACCCCTTTTTTACGGCTAGAAGCTTCAAGATTCATCAAATTTCATCAAATAGTTACGTTTACGTCATATATTTTTGAAATACGTGATTCGTAGCCATAGTTTTTACATGCAGACCACAAAAAACGTGAAGCTTTGCATCCTCACACAGATTACCTACCCTATTTTTATACCTTTCATGAAAATGAAATGGTATATTAATTTCGTCACGAAACCGAAAATTGTAAGTCCTTAAAGGAAAATAGATAGACCCACCATTAAGTATACCGAAATAATCAGGTTGAAGAGCTGAGTTGTTTTAGCCATGTCCGTCTGTCCGTCTGTCCGTCTGTCCGTCTGTCTGTTTGTATGCAAACTAGTCCCTCAATTTTTGAGATATCTTGATAAAATTTGGTGAGCAGGTGTATTTGGGTGTCCGATTAGACATTTGTCGGAACCGACCGGATCGGACCACTATAGCATATATCCTCCATACAACCGATTTTTCAGAAAAAGAGGATTTTTGTAATATCTTACCCAATTTAACAGATTGAAGCTTCAAACTTCACCATAAACTTTCGTATATTGAACATATTGTTGCCTGAAAAAATTTATGAGATCGGTCGTATATATAGTATATTTCCCCCCACAACCGATTGTTCAGATAAGGAACTTTTCGTAATTACTGCCCTATTTTAAGAGCTAGAGGCTTCAAATTTCAGAGAATGCTTACGTATATAGCAGATATTGTTGTCTGAAAAAATCATAAAGATCGGTGGTATATATAGTATATATATGGTGGTATATATAGTATATATATATAGTATATATATATATATTTTCGCAAATTTTAGCCCCATTTTAACAGCTATAAGCTTCAACTTTCACCGAATATTTACTTATATAGCATATATTGTTGTCTGAAAAAATCATAGAGATCGGTTGTATATATAGTATATATCTCATACAACCGATTGTTCAGATAAGAAACTTTTCGCAATTTCTACCCCATTTTAACAGCTATATGCTTCAAATTTCACCGATTGCTTACGTATATAGCATATATTGTTGTATGAAAAAATCATATAGAGATCGGTTGTATATATAGTATATATCTCATACAACCGATTGTTCAGATAAGAAACTTTTCGCAATTTCTACCCCATTTTAACAGCTATAAGCTTCAAATTTCACTGATTGCTTACGTATATAGTGTTGGGTTAAATTACCGTTTGTTGAGTCCGTAATAATAAAAACAATAGAGGTACACGCGTTTACGCTTTAAGTGATTTATTCAGACTAAACTATAGTGGAATACATTAAGTAGAAGAATATGAGAAACATAAAGAGATAAAGTTGGGTTGCCAGATTTTTAACATTCTCCCTCTCAACCCAAACGTTTGCTTGAAGTTCATAGTATTATTATAATTTTTGAATTATATAATGCGACAAATCTTTTAAACTTTTAGCTTTAATAGTTTGCATCCATTTTGATGTTTAATTTTCTTCAAAAATTTTGTCATTACGTCTGCAGCATTATTTTCGGTGTTAACATAATGAACTTGTATTTTTCCTTTTTCAAAAACGTCTCTTACGTAATGAAATCTTAAGTCTATATGTTTACTGCGCTTGTGAACCATTGGATTCTTGAGTAAGCACTGCGCGCTTTGATTATCGCAATAAATAGTTGTAGGCTCGCTAACGTAGTCACTGTAACCCAATTCACTCAGCAAACCTCGCAGAAAAACGACATCTTTCGCTCCTTGACACAGAGCTATATATTCAGCTTCCATTGTACTGAGGGCAACAATAGACTGCTTTTTGGATTCCCACGACACCGGACCATTTGACATGAACACCACGTAGCCTGTGTAGGATTTTCTGTCTTCCACATCACCAGCCCAGTCGGAATCAGTATAACATACTAAGTTGTCGTTGGTGCCGGTATACGTAATTCTAAACTCCAAACTATTTTTTAAATAGCGTAAGACATGTTTAGCTGCTTTGAAATGTTCTTCGTGCGGATGGTTATTGAACTGGGATAATTTTGAGATAACATGAGTAATATCTGGCCTAGACAGTACTGCCAAATACATCAATCCGCCAATCAAACTTTGATAGTTCTTTACATCAATATTATTACATTTTTTCTCACACTTTTTCAATATAGTGCCGTCAACCCACGGTGTAGCTGCTGGATTACAATTCTCCATGCCCCATGACTTCAGTAATTGCTGAATATAACATGTCTGGTGAATAGATATGGCGCCTGTAGTGGGATTTCGATCAACTTCTAAACCCAAGTAAAATGTCACCGGGCCACGGTCCACAGTATCGACGAAACTATTTAATTGTTTTAAAATATATCTAACATCACTTGCGGTTGAGCAAGCAAGTAGAATATCATCCACGTAGAGACCAATCAGACACATTTTGTTGTTGGGCTCCCTCTTAAAATATACACAACTGTCTGCCTTACACAGTTGAAAGCCCATAGTCATGAGAATATCGGAAACCTTTTTATTCCATTCACGTCCTGCCTGTTTTAGACCGTAGAGAGGCTTCTTCAAATGACACACTTTATTTGGGTAACTCGGATCTTCAAACGCAAGTGGCTGCGTCATATACACCTCGTCGTTCAATTCACCATTTAGGTAAGCTGCCACCACATCAATGTGGTTAACCGAAAGCTTGTATTTTGCTGCTAAGGCTAACAAAACCCGTATTGTAGAATGACGGACTACAGGAGCGTACGTTTCTTTAAAATCAATGTTGATTTTTTGCGAACACCCTTGCGCAACCAACCTTGCTTTGAACTTCTCAACACCACCACTCGGATTTTGTTTCACAGCAAATACCCATCTACTTCCTATAACATTTTTGTGTTTTGGTCTAATCGATAAGCACCCACGTGTTGTTTTTAGCCCAGCGAATCGATTTCTGCTTGCATGGCTTTCTTCCAGTGCTCTGCCTGTGGCGAAATTCAGGGCTTCATTTACTGTTTGTGGACTCTCAATGATATAATTCAAGGTCTCTGCCAACTTATATTGTTTTCTCGGTCTACCCACGCTACCATCCCGAATAATTTGAGGTCTACCCCGCCCTCTTTTTCTTGAAACCACTGGAGCGTTTTCATCACCTGAAGAATATACCTCACTACAATCACTTTCAGTTTCCGATTCAATATCATTTTTCTCTTCAGTAATTTCGTGTGCGACTTGCGTTTCATCTACCCGTTCATTATTCGTATCCGGTTCATACGTGATTTCGGCCTCATAATAGAAAGGCTCCTCCTCAGTAGGGTTAACCTCTTTAACACGCTCAAATGAATTCTCAAAAAACACGCAGTCTCGTGCCAATACAATACTTCGTGTAGTTGAATTATAAAATCTAAAACGTTTTGCACCAGCATAACCTACAAACTTGAGCTTTGTACCCTTTGGATCAAACTTGCCGCCCTTTTGTGGACCCTTCTTCAACGCTACTGCATCACAGCCAAAAATTTTAAAATGCGATACCGAAGGCACTTTACCGTACCACGCCTGATACGGGGTTATATCACTTAACACTTTTGTCACACATCTATTACGTAGGTACACAGATGTATTAAGCGCCTCACCCCACAGATATTGCGGCATACCTGAAGCCTGTAGTAAACAACGGGCCATTTCCACTAGTGTTCTGTTGGCTCTTTCGGCCACGCCATTTTGCTGTGGCGTGTACGGTACTGTTGTTTGGTGCAAAATTCCTTTTTCATTAAAATATTTTTCAAACAACTTATTAGTAAACTCTCTACCGTTGTCACTTCTCACGGATTTTATTTTGCGGCCTGTCTGTGTCTCCGCTGTCACAGCAAAATGTTTAAATGCATCAAAAGCTTCAGTTTTACTTTTTAGAAAATATACCATTGTGTACCGAGAAAAGTCATCTATAAAGGTTATAAAGTAGGATGCACCACCTAACGATTTAATACGCATTGGTCCACATAAGTCGGTATGTACTAAATCGAGTACATTTTTTGATAATACTTTGGAGTAGCTTTTATACGGAAAGCTGTGTATTTTACACAAAGCACAAGTCATACACTGTACATTTGGTGTTGTACCCACACTTAGACCTCGAACTAAGTTCTTATTAGATAATTCTCTTAAATCACTCATGTTTACATGTCCAAATCTCTTATGCCATATCTCCGGTGTATTGGCTTCCATCACTGCATTTATATTTTCAACTTTTTCTCTTACAGTCATGTTTGCTACGAACACACCACCGATTAAATTTGCTTTAAGTGTATTTTCACCATTTGCCGTTCTCATTATCGCGCCACTCTTAGAAAACCTTACTGTATAACCGTATTCTAAGGCTTTTCCTATTGAGAAAAAATTCGCCGTTAATTCTGGAACATACCACGTGTTACATAACCTCAAATACGTGAAATCTGTTTTTAAGCACACCGTTCCTAAACCTTCTGCATAAATTTTCTTTCCAGAAGCTAGCACTATTTCTTGCCTTTTAGGTTCAATACTAATGAAACTGTTTTTATCCATACACATGTGTGAACTGGCACCACTGTCCATAATCCACATATCGCGATTGTCACAATATTTTTCTAACAAACCACATGCCTTTTCTCCAGAATTTCCCTTATATGTGGAAACTTTTCATTGGGAGCGTATATGGCCCTTCCTCCCACATTTATAACACACAACACTTGTACGACTATCGCCATTACAACTTTTAGAACGAAATTTCTTTGACTTGGCCAAAAACACTTTCTCGTCATTTCCAACTACTTTATCACTTTGTCGAAATTGGGTTTCCAAAACCTTCGACACTAACATATCTAACTTTGGTAAAGTGTCCCGACTCTCAATGGCAACAACAAAGCTCTCCATTTCTTCGGGGAGGCTGCAAAGAAGAAGTATTGACTTAAAATCGTCTGGAACTAGAACACCAATTTCTTTTAGCTCATCAACGATTGAGCAAAACTTATTTAAACGCGTCGCGAACTTGTCGTGCATTGCTATTTTAAAATGTATTAGTTTCTTGAATAGCGAAACTTTCCGCCCCGCACTTTGCGTTCGGTAAATTGAATTTAAAGCCAACCAAGCACCTTTCGCTGTGGTGCATTGTTTTATATGAATTAATTCACTTGGCTTCACACACAAAGTAATATTTGCCAAAGCCTTTTGGTCAGCCCTAAGCCACAGAGCCTTCTCCGCTTCTGTTTCTGGGCATTGTCCAATTACATTATTCCACAAGTCTAGGGTAATTAATAGACTTTTAAATTGCACAGACCACGTCGCGTAGTTCTCCGAAGAAAGTTTTTCTATATTCGCGATAGCGCTCATGGTTTTTCCGATTTAAAATAAACTTTTCGCAAATCACAATACCCACGTGTCTGGGCCCATAACCTTTGTTGGGTTAAATTACCGTTTGTTGAGTCCGTAATAATAAAAACAATAGAGGTACACGCGTTTACGCTTTAAGTGATTTATTCAGACTAAACTATAGTGGAATACATTAAGTAGAAGAATATGAGAAACATAAAGAGATAAAGTTGGGTTGCCAGATTTTTAACATATAGCATATATTGTTGTCTGAAAAAATCATAGAGATCGGTTCTATATATAGTATATATCTCATACAACCGATTGTTCAGATAAGAAACTTTTCGCAATTTCTACCCCATTTTAACAGCTAGAAGCTTCAAATTTCACCAACTGCTTACGTGTATAGCATATATTGATGTCTGAAAAAATCATTGAGATCGGTGATATACATAGTATATATCTCATACAACCGATTGTTCAGATAAGAAACTTTGCGCAATTTCTGCCCCGTTTTAACAGTTAGAAGCTTCAAATTTCACAAAATGCTTTCGTATATAGCATATATTGTTGTCTAAAAAAATCATAGAGATCGGTGGTATATATATTATATACTTCATATAAACTGTCATATTGACCCCTTTTTTACGGCTAGAAGCTTCAAGATTCATCAAATTTCATCAAATAGTTACGTTTACGTCATATATTTTTGAAATACGTGATTCGTAGCCATAGTTTTTACATGCAGGACCACAAAAAAACGTGAAGCTTTGCATCCTCACACAGATTACCTACCTATTTTTATACCTTTCATGAAAATGAAATGGTATATTAATTTCGTCACGAAACCGAAAATTGTAAGTCCTTAAAGGAAAATAGATAGACCCACCAGGTATATTAATTTCGTCACGAAACCGAAAATTGTAAGTCCTTAAAGGAAAATAGATAGACCCACCATTAAGTATACCGAAATAATCAGGTTGAAGAGCTGAGTTGTTTTAGCCATGTCCGTCTGTCCGTCTGTCTGTTTGTATGCAAACTAGTCCCTCAATTTTTGAGATATCTTGATAAAATTTGGTGAGCAGGTGTATTTGGGTGTCCGATTAGACATTTGTCGGAACCGACCGGATCGGACCACTATAGCATATATCCTCCATACAACCGATTTTTCAGAAAAAGAGGATTTTTGTAATATCTTACCCAATTTAACAGATTGAAGCTTCAAACTTCACCATATACTTTCGTATATTGAACATATTGTTGCCTGAAAAAATTTATGAGATCGGTCGTATATATAGTATATTTCCCCCACAACCGATTGTTCAGATAAGGAACTTTTCGTAATTACTGCCCTATTTTAAGAGCTAGAGGCTTCAAATTTCAGAGAATGCTTACGTAAAAAAATCATAAAGATCGGTGGTATATATAGTATATATATGGTGGTATATATAGTATATATATATAGTATATATATATATATTTTCGCAAATTTTAGCCCCATTTTAACAGCTATAAGCTTCAAATTTCACCGAATATTTACTTATATAGCATATATTGTTGTCTGAAAAAATCATAGAGATCGGTTGTATATATAGTATATATCTCATACAACCGATTGTTCAGATAAGAAACTTTTCGCAATTTCTACCCCATTTTAACAGCTATATGCTTCAAATTTCACCGATTGCTTACGTATATAGCATATATTGTTGTATGAAAAAATCATATAGAGATCGGTTGTATATATAGTATATATCTCATACAACCGATTGTTCAGATAAGAAACTTTTCGCAATTTCTACCCCATTTTAACAGCTATAAGCTTCAAATTTCACTGATTGCTTACGTATATAGCATATATTGTTGTCTGAAAAAATCATATAGATCGGTTCTATATATAGTATATATCTCATACAACCGATTGTTCAGATAAGAAACTTTTCGCAATTTCTACCCCATTTTAACAGCTAGAAGCTTCAAATTTCACCAACTGCTTACGTGTATAGCATATATTGATGTCTGAAAAAATCATTGAGATCGGTGATATACATAGTATATATCTCATACAACCGATTGTTCAGATAAGAAACTTTGCGCAATTTCTGCCCCGTTTTAACAGTTAGAAGCTTCAAATTTCACAAAATGCTTTCGTATATAGCATATATTGTTGTCTGAAAAAATCATAGAGATTGGTGGTTTATATATTATATACTTCATATAAACTGTCATATTGACCCCTTTTTTACGGCTAGAAGCTGCAAGATTCATCAAATTTCATCAAATAGTTACGTTTACGTCATATATTTTTGAAATACGTGATTCGTAGCCATAGTTTTTACATGCAGACCACAAAAAACGTGAAGCTTTGCATCCTCACACAGATTACCTACCTATTTTTATACCTTTCATGAAAATGAAATGGTATATTAATTTCGTCACGAAACCGAAAATTGTAAGTCCTTAAAGGAAAATAGATAGACCCACCATTCAGTATACCGAAATAATCAGGTTGAAGAGCTGAGTTGTTTTAGCCATGTCCGTCTGTCCGTCTGTCCGTCTGTCTGTTTGTATGCAAACTAGTCCCTCAATTTTTGAGATATCTTGATAAAATTTGGTGGGCAGGTGTATTTCGTCGTCCGATTAGACATTTGTCGGAACCGACCGGATCGGACCACTATAGCATATATCCTCCATACAACCGATTTTTCAGAAAAAGAGGATTTTTGTAATATCTTACCCAATTTAACAGATTGAAGCTTCAAACTTCACCATATACTTTCGTATATTGAACATATTGTTGCCTGAAAAAATTTATGAGATCGGTTGTATATATAGTATATATCCCCCACAACCGATTGTTCAGATAAGGAACTTTTCGTAATTACTGCCCTATTTTAAGAGCTAGAGGCTTCAAATTTCAGCGAATGCTTACGTATATAGCATATATTGTTGTCTGAAAAAATCATAAAGATCGGTGGTATATATAGTATATATATGGTGGTATATATAGTATATATATATAGTATATATATATATATATTTTCGCAAATTTTAGCCCCATTTTAACAGCTAGAAGCTTCAAATTTCACCTAATATTTACTTATATAGCATATATTGTTGTCTGAAAAAATCATAGAGATCGGTTGTATATATAGTATATATCTCATACAACCGATTGTTCAGATAAGAAACTTTTCGCAATTTCTACCCCATTTTAACAGCTATAAGCTTCAAATTTCACCGATTGCTTACGTATATAGCATATATTGTTGTCTGAAAAAATCATAGAGATCGGTTGTATATATAGTATATATCTCATACAACCGATTGTTCAGATAAGAAACTTTTCGCAATTTCTACCCCATTTTAACAGCTATAAGCTTCAAATTTCACTGATTGCTTACGTATATAGCATATATTGTTGTCTGAAAAAATCATAGAGATCGGTTCTATATATAGTATATATCTCATACAACCGATTGTTCAGATAAGAAACTTTTCGCAATTTCTACCCCATTTTAACAGCTAGAAGCTTCAAATTTCACCAACTGCTTACGTGTATAGCATATATTGATGTCTGAAAAAATCATTGAGATCGGTGATATACATAGTATATATCTCATACAACCGATTGTTCAGATAAGAAACTTTGCGCAATTTCTGCCCCGTTTTAACAGTTAGAAGCTTCAAATTTCACAAAATGCTTTCGTATATAGCATATATTGTTGTCTGAAAAAATCATAGAGATCGGTGGTATATATATTATATACTTCATATAAACTGTCATATTGACCCCTTTTTTACGGCTAGAAGCTTCAAGATTCATCAAATTTCATCAAATAGTTACGTTTACGTCATATATTTTTGAAATACGTGATTCGTAGCCATAGTTTTTACATGCAGACCACAAAAAACGTGAAGCTTTGCATCCTCACACAGATTACCTACCTATTTTTATACCTTTCATGAAAATGAAATGGTATATTAATTTCGTCACGAAACCGAAAATTGTAAGTCCTTAAAGGAAAATAGATAGACCCACCATTAAGTATACCGAAATAATCAGGTTGAAGAGCTGAGTTGTTTTAGCCATGTCCGTCTGTCTGTTTGTATGCAAACTAGTCCCTCAATTTTTGAGATATCTTGATAAAATTTGGTGAGCAGGTGTATTTGGGTGTCCGATTAGACATTTGTCGGAACCGACCGGATCGGATCACTATAGCATATATCCTCCATACAACCGATTTTTCAGAAAAAGAGGATTTTTGTAATATCTTACCCAATTTAACAGATTGAAGCTTCAAACTTCACCATATTTATCTTAAAAATCGTTTAGATATGTTCAAATTTCACCAAATGCTTACGTGTATAGCATATATTGTTGTCTGAGAAAATCATAGATACCGGTGGTATATATAGTATATATCCCATATAACCGATTGTTCAGATAAGAAACTTTGCGCAATTTCTTCCCCATTTTAACAGTTATAAGCTTCAAATTTCACCAATTGCTTACGTATATAGTATGTATTGTTGTGTCAAAAAATCATAGAGATCGGTGATATATATAATATATATATGATGGTATATATAGTATATATATATTTTTTTTACGATTTCGGCCCCATTTTAACAGCTAGAAGCTTCAAATTTCACCAACTGTTTACGTGTATAGCATATATTGATGTCTGAAAAAATCATTGAGATCGGTGGTACACATAGTATATATCTCATACAACCGATTGTTCAGATAAGAAACTTTGCGCAATTTCTGCCCCGTTTTAACAGTTAGAAGCTTCAAATTTCACAAAATGCTTACGTATATAGCATATATTGTTGTCTGAAAAAATCATAGAGATCGGTCGTATATATATTATATAATTCATATAAACTGTCATTTTGACCCCTTTTTTACGGCTAGAATCTTCAAAATTGATCAATTTTCATCAAATAGTTACGTTTTCGTCATATATTTTTGAAATACGTGATTCGTAGTCATAGTTTTTACACGCAGACCACAAAAAACCTGAAACTTTGCATCCTCACACAAAGTACCTACCTCTTTTTATAACTTTCATGAAAATGAAATGGTATATTAATTTCGTCACGAAACCGAAAATTGTAAGTCCTTAAAGGAAAATAGATAGACCCACCATTAAGTATACCGAAATAGTCAGGTTGAAGAGCTGAGTTGTTTTAGCCATGTCCGTCTGTCCGTCTGTCTGTTTGTATGCAAACTAGTCCCTCAATTTTTGAGATATCTTGATAAAATTTGGTGAGCAGGTGTATTTGGGTGTCCGATTAGACATTTGTCGGAACCGACCGGATCGGACCACTATAGCATATATCCTCCATACAACCGATTTTTCAGAAAAAGAGGATTTTTGTAATATCTTACCCAATTTAACAGATTGAAGCTTCAAACTTCACCATATACTTTCGTATATTGAACATATTGTTGCCTGAAAAAATTTATGAGATCGGTCGTACATATAGTATATATCCCCCACAACCGATTGTTCAGATAAGGAACTTTTCGTAATTACTGCCCTATTTTAAGAGCTAGAGGCTTCAAATTTCAGCGAATGCTTACGTATATAGCATATATTGTTGTCTGAAAAAATCATAAAGATCGGTGGTATATATAGTATATATATGGTGGTATATATAGTATATAAATATATATTTTCGCAAATTTTAGCCCCATTTTAACAGCTAGAAGCTTCAAATTTCACCGAATATTTACTTATATAGCATATATTGTTGTCT
This sequence comes from Eurosta solidaginis, assembly GCF_040869045.1. NCBI lineage: Eukaryota > Metazoa > Arthropoda > Insecta > Diptera > Tephritidae > Eurosta > Eurosta solidaginis. The sequence continues at coordinate 12,248 of NW_027137304.1, read as the reverse complement.
GAAAAAATCATAGAGATCGGTTGTATATATAGTATATATCTCATACAACCGATTGTTCAGATAAGAAACTTTTCGCAATTTCTACCCCATTTTAACAGCTATAAGCTTCAAATTTCACCGATTGCTTACGTATATAGCATATATTGTTGTCTGAAAAAATCATAGAGATCGGTTGTATATATAGTATATATCTCATACAACCGATTGTTCAGATAAGAAACTTTTCGCAATTTCTACCCCATTTTAACAGCTATAAGCTTCAAATTTCACTGATTGCTTACGCATATAGCATATATTGTTGTCTGAAAAAATCATAGAGATCGGTTCTATATATAGTATATATCTCATACAACCGATTGTTCAGATAAGAAACTTTTCGCAATTTCTACCCCATTTTAACAGCTAGAAGCTTAAAATTTCACCAACTGCTTACGTGTATAGCATATATTGATGTCTGAAAAAATCATTGAGATCGGTGATATACATAGTATATATCTCATACAACCGATTGTTCAGATAAGAAACTGTGCGCAATTTCTGCCCCGTTTTAACAGTTAGAAGCTTCAAATTTCACAAAATGCTTTCGTATATAGCATATATTGTTGTCTGAAAAAATCATAGAGATCGGTGGTATATATATTATATACTTCATATAAACTGTCATATTGACCCCTTTTTTACGGCTAGAAGCTTCAAGATTCATCAAATTTCATCAAATAGTTACGTTTACGTCATATATTTTTGAAATACGTGATTCGTAGCCTTAGTTTTTACATGCAGACCACAAAAAACGTGAAGCTTTGCATCCTCACACAGATTACCTACCTATTTTTTATTTTATATTTATCTTAAAAATCGTTTAGATATGTTCAAATTTCACCAAATGCTTACGTGTATAGCATATATTGTTGTCTAAGAAAATCATAGATACCGGTGGTATATATAGTATATATCCCATACAACCGATTGTTCAGATAAGAAACTTTGCGCAATTTCTTCCCCATTTTAACAGTTACAAGCTTCAAATTTCACCGATTGCTTACGTATATAGTATGTATTGTTGTGTCAAAAAATCATAGAGATCGGTGATATATATAATATATATATGATGGTATATATAGTATATATATATAGTATATATATATTTTTTTTACGATTTCGGCCGCATTTTAACAGCTACAAGCTTCAAATTTCACCAACTGCTTACGTGTATAGCATATATTGATGTCTGAAAAAATCATTGAGATCGGTGGTACACATAGTATATATCTCATACAACCGATTGTTCAGATAAGAAACTTTGCGCAATTTCTGCCCCGTTTTAACAGTTAGAAGCTTCAAATTTCACAAAATGCTTACGTATATAGCATATATTGTTGTCTGAAAAAATCATAGAGATCGGTCGTATATATATTATATACTTCATATAAACTGTCATTTTGACCCCTTTTTTACGGCTAGAATCTTCAAAATTCATCAAATAGTTACGTTTTCGTCATATATTTTTGAAATACGTGATTCGTAGTCATAGTTTTTACACGCAGACCACAAAAAACCTGAAACTTTGCATCCTCACACAAAGTACCTACCCGTTTTTATACCTTTCATGAAAATGAAATGGTATATTAATTTCGTCACGAAACCGAAAATTGTAAGTCCTTAAAGGAAAATAGATAGACCCACCATTAAGTATACCGAAATCAAATTCAGCGAATGCTTACGTATATAGCATATATTGTTGTCTGAAAAAATTAATAAGGTCGGTGGTATATATAGTATATATATATAGTATATATATATAGTATATATATATATATTTTCGCAAATTTTAGCCCCATTTTAACAGCTAGAAGCTTCAAATTTCACCGAATATTTACTTATATAGCAAATATTGTTGTCTGAAAAAATCATAGAGATCGGTTGTATATATAGTATATATCTCATACAACCGATTGTTCAGATAAGAAACTTTTCGCAATTTCTACCCCATTTTAACAGCTATAAGCTTCAAATTTCACCGATTGCTTACGTATATAGCATATATTGTTTTCTGAAAAAATCATAGAGATCGGTTGTATATATAGTATATATCTCATACAACCGATTGTTCAGATAAGAAACTTTTCGCAATTTCTACCCCATTTTAACAGCTATAAGCTTCAAATTTCACTGATTGCTTACGTATATAGCATATATTGTTGTCTGAAAAAATCATAGAGATCGGTTCTATATATAGTATATATCTCATACAACCGATTGTTCAGATAAGACACTTTTCGCAATTTCTACCCATTTTAACAGCTAGAAGCTTCAAATTTCACCAACTGCTTACGTGTATAGCATATATTGATGTCTGAAAAAATCATTGAGATCGGTGATATACATAGTATATACCTCATACAACCGATTGTTCAGATAAGAAACTTTGCGCAATTTCTGCCCCGTTTTAACAGTTAGAAGCTTCAAATTTCACAAAATGCTTTCGTATATAGCATATATTGTTGTCTGAAAAAATCATAGAGATCGGTGGTATATATATTATATACTTCATATAAACTGTCATATTGACCCCTTTTTTACGGCTAGAAGCTTCAAGATTCATCAAATTTCATCAAATAGTTACGTTTACGTCATATATTTTTGAAATACGTGATTCGTAGCCTTAGTTTTTACATGCAGACCACAAAAAACGTGAAGCTTTGCATCCTCACACAGATTTCCTACCTATTTTTTATTTTATATTTATCTTAAAAATCGTTTAGATATGTTCAAATTTCGCCAAATGCTTACGTGTATAGCATATATTGTTGTCTGAGAAAATCATAGATACCGGTGGTATATATAGTATATATCCCATACAACCGATTGTTCAGATAAGAAACTTTGCGCAATTTCTTCCCCATTTTAACAGTTATAAGCTTCAAATTTCACCGATTGCTTACGTATATAGTATGTATTGTTGTGTCAAAAAATCATAGAGATCGGTGATATATATAATATATATATGATGGTATATATAGTATATATATATAGTATATATATATTTTTTTTACGATTTCGGCCCCATTTTAACAGCTAGAAGCTTCAAATTTCACCAACTGCTTACGTGTATAGCATATATTGATGTCTGAAAAAATCATTGAGATCGGTGATATACATAGTATATACCTCATACAACCGATTGTTCAGATAAGAAACTTTGCGCAATTTCTGCCCCGTTTTAATAGTTAGAAGCTTCAAATTTCACAAAATGCTTTCGTATATAGCATATATTGTTGTCTGAAAAAATCATAGAGATCGGTGGTATATATATTATATACTTCATATAAACTGTCATATTGACCCCTTTTTTACGGCTAGAAGCTTCAAGATTCATCAAATTTCATCAAATAGTTACGTCTACGTCATATATTTTTGAAATACGTGATTCGTAGCCTTAGTTTTTACATGCAGACCACAAAAAACGTGAAGCTTTGCATCCTCACACAGATTATCTACCTATTTTTTATTTTATATTTATCTTAAAAATCGTTTAGATATGTTCAAATTTCGCCAAATTCTTACGTGTATAGCATATACTGTTGTCTGAGAAAATCATAGATACCGGTGGTATATATAGTATATATCCCATACAACCGATTGTTCAGATAAGAAACTTTGCGCAATTTCTTCCCCATTTTAACAGTTATAAGCTTCAAATTTCACCGATTGCTTACGTATATAGTATGTATTGTTGTGTCAAAAAATCATAGAGATCGGTGATATATATAATATATATATGATGGTATATATAGTATATATATATAGTATATATATATTTTTTTTACGATTTCGGCCCCATTTTAACAGCTAGAAGCTTCAAATTTCACCAACTGCTTACGTGTATAGCATATATTGATGTCTGAAAAAATCATTGAGATCGGTGGTACACATAGTATATATCTCATACAACCGATTGTTCAGATAAGAAACTTTGCACAATTTCTGCCCCGTTTTAACAGTTAGAAGCTTCAAATTTCACAAAATGCTTACGTATATAGCATATATTGTTGTCTGAAAAAATCATAGAGATCGGTCGTATATATATTATATACTTCATATAAACTCTCATTTTGACCCCTTTTTTACGGCTAGAATCTTCAAAATTCATCAAATTTTATCAAATAGTTACGTTTTCGTCATATATTTTTGAAATACGTGATTCGTAGTTATTGTTTTTACACGCAGACCACAAAAAACCTGAAGCTTTGCATCCTCACACAAAGTACCTACCTGTTTTTTATTTTATATTTATCTTAAAAATCGTTAAGGTATGTAGATCTGTTCACTATATATTTCTTATGTTTTACATTCGATTATTCGGAGATTACGAACGGGATAAGATTATTGTTCAGCCCCATTCATGAAAGGTATGAAGTCTTCGGCACAGCCGAAGACAGTCCCGTTCTTACTTGTTTATTTTATATTTATCTTAAAAATCGTTTAGATATGTTCAAATTTCACCAAATGCTTACGTGTATAGCATATATTGTTGTCTGAGAAAATCATAGATACCGGTGGTATATATAGTATATATCCCATATAACCGATTGTTCAGATAAGAAACTTTGCGCAATTTCTGCCCCGTTTTAACAGTTAGAAGCTTCAAATTTCACAAAATGCTTACGTATATAGCATATATTGTTGTCTGAAAAAATCATAGAGATCGGTCGTATATATATTATATAATTCATATAAACTGTCATTTTGACCCCTTTTTTACGGCTAGAAGCTTCAAGATTCATCAAATTTCATCAAATAGTTACGTTTACGTCATATATTTTTGAAATACGTGATTCGTAGCCATAGTTTTTACATGCAGACCACAAAAAACCTGAAACTTTGCATCCTCACACAAAGTACCTACCTGTTTTTATAACTTTCATGAAAATGAAAAGGTATATTAATTTCGTCACGAAACCGAAAATTGTAAGTCCTTAAAGGAAAATAGATAGACCCACCATTAAGTATACCGAAATAGTCAGGTTGAAGAGCTGAGTTGTTTTAGCCATGTCCGTCTGTCCGTCTGTCTGTTTGTATGCAAACTAGTCCCTCAATTTTTGAGATATCTTGATAAAATTTGGTGAGCAGGTGTATTTGGGTGTCCGATTAGACATTTGTCGGAACCGACCGGATCGGACCACTATAGCATATATCCTCCATACAAACGATTTTTCAGAAAAAGAGGATTTTTGTAATATCTTACCCAATTTAACAGATTGAAGCTTCAAACTTCACCATATACTTTCGTATATTGAACATATTGTTGCCTGAAAAAATTTATGAGATCGGTCGTATATATAGTATATATCCCCCACAACCGATTGTGCAGATAAGGAACTTTTCGTAATTACTGCCCTATTTTAAGAGCTAGAGGCTTCAAATTTCAGCGAATGCTTACGTATATAGCATATATTGTTGTCTGAAGAAATCATAAAGATCGTGGTATATATAGTATATATATGGTGGTATATATAGTATATATATATATATTTGCGCAAATTTTAGCCCCATTTTAACAGCTAGAAGCTTCAAATTTCACCGAATATTTACTTATATAGCATATATTGTTGTCTGAAAAAATCATAGAGATCGGTTGTATATATAGTATATATCTCATACAACCGATTGTTCAGATAAGAAACTTTTCGCAATTTCTACCCCATTTTAACAGCTATAAGCTTCAAATTTCACCGATTGCTTAAGTATATAGCATATATTGTTGTCTGAAAAAATCATAGAGATCGGTTGTATATATAGTATATATCTCATACAACCGATTGTTCAGATAAGAAACTTTTCGCAATTTCTACCCCATTTTAACAGCTATAAGCTTCAACTTTCACTGATTGCTTACGTATATAGCATATATTGATGTCTGAAAAAATAATAGAGATCGGTTCTATATATAGTATATATCTCATACAACCGATTGTTCAGATAAGAAACTTTTCGCAATTTCTACCCCATTTTAACAGCTAGAAGCTTCAAATTTCACCAACTGCTTACGTGTATAGCATATATTGATGTCTGAAAAAATCATTGAGATCGGTGATATACATAGTATATATCTCATACAACGGATTGTTCAGATAAGAAACTGTGCGCAATTTCTGCCCCGTTTTAACAGTTAGAAGCTTCAAATTTCACAAAAAGCTTTCGTATATAGCATATATTGTTGCCTGAAAAAATCATAGAGATCGGTGGTATATATATTATATACTTCATATAAACTGTCATATTGACCCCTTTTTTACGGCTAGAAGCTTCAAGATTCATCAAATTTCATCAAATAGTTACGTTTACGTCATATACTTTTGAAATACGTGATTCGTAGCCTTAGTTTTTACATGCAGACCACAAAAAACGTGAAGCTTTGCATCCTCACACAGATTACCTACCTATTTTTATACCTTTCATGAAAATGAAATGGTATATTAATTTCGTCACGAAACCGAAAATTGTAAGTCCTTAAAGGAAAATAGATAGACCCACCATTAAGTATACCGAAATAATCAGGTTGAAGAGCTGAGTTGTTTTAGCCATGTCCGTCTGTCCGTCTGTCCGTCTGTCCGTCTGTCTGTCTGTCTGTTTGTATGCAAACTAGTCCCTCAATTTTTGAGATATCTTGATAAAATTTGGTGAGCAGGTGTATTTGGGTGTCCGATTGGACATTTGTCGGAACCGACCGGATCGGATCACTATAGCATATATCCTCCATACAACCGATTTTTCAGAAAAAGAGGATTTTTGTAATATCTTACCCAATTTAACAGATTGAAGCTTCAAACTTCACCATATACTTTCGTATATTGAACATATTGTTGCCTGAAAAAATGTATGAGATCGGTCGTATATATAGTATATATCCCCCACAACCGATTGTTCAGATAAGGAACGTTTCGTAATTACTGCCCTATTTTAAGAGCTAGAGGCTTCAAATTTCAGCGAATGCTTACGTATATAGCATATATTGTTGTCTGAAAAAATCATAAAGATCGGTGGTATATATAGTATATATATGGTGGTATATATAGTATATATATATAGTATATATATATATATTTTCGCAAATTTTAGCCCCATTTTAACAGCTACAAGCTTCAAATTTCACCGAATATTTACTTATATAGCATATATTGTTGTCTGAAAAAATCATAGAGATCGGTTGTATATATAGTATATATCTCATACAACCGATTGTTCAGATAAGAAACTTTTCGCAATTTCTACCCCATTTTAACAGCTATAAGCTTCAAATTTCACCGATTGCTTACGTATATAGCATATATTGTTGTCTGAAAAAATCATAGAGATCGGTTGTATATATAGTATATATCTCATACAACCGATTGTTCAGATAAGAAACTTTTCGCTATTTCTACCCCATTTTAACAGCTATAAGCTTCAAATTTCACTGATTGCTTACGTATATAGCATATATTGTTGTCTGAAAAAATCATAGAGATCGGTTCTATATATAGTATATATCTCATACAACCGATTGTTCAGATAAGAAACTTTTCGCAATTTCTACCCCATTTTAACAGCTAGAAGCTTCAAATTTCACCAACTGCTTACGTGTATAGCATATATTGATGTCTGAAAAAATCATTGAGATCGGTGATATACATAGTATATATCTCATACAACCGATTGTTCAGATAAGAAACTTTGCGCAATTTCTGCCCCGTTTTAACAGTTAGAAGCTTCAAATTTCACAAAATGCTTTCGTATATAGCATATATTGTTGTCAGAAAAAATCATAGAGATCGGTGGTATATATATTATATACTTCATATAAACTGTCATATTGACCCCTTTCTTACGGCTAGAAGCTTCAAGATTCATCAAATTTCATCAAATAGTTACGTTTACGTCATATATTTTTGAAATACGTGATTCGTAGCCATAGTTTTTACATGCAGACCACAAAAAACGTGAAGCTTTGCATCCTCACACAGATTACCTACCTATTTTTTATTTTATATTTATCTTAAAAATCGTTTAGATATGTTCAAATTTCACCAAATGCTTACGTGTATAGCATATATTGTTGTCTGAGAAAATCATAGATACCGGTGGTATATATAGTATATATCCCATATAACCGATTGTTCAGATAAGAAACTTTGCGCAATTTCTTCCCCATTTTAACAGTTATAAGCTTCAAATTTCACCGATTGCTTACGTATATAGTATGTATTGTTGTGTCAAAAAATCATAGAGATCGGTGATATATATAATATATATATGATGGTATATATAGTATATATATATTTTTTTTTACGATTTCGGCCCCATTTTAACAGCTAGAAGCTTCAAATTTCACCAACTGTTTACATGTATAGCATATATTGATGTCTGAAAAAATCATTGAGATCGGTGGTACACATAGTATATATCTCATACAACCGATTGTTCAGATAAGAAACTTTGCGCAATTTCTGCCCGTTTTAACAGTTAGAAGCTTCAAATTTCACAAAATGCTTACGTATATAGCATATATTGTTGTCTGAAAAAATCATAGAGATCGGTCGTATATATATTATATAATTCATATAAACTGTCATTTTGACCCCTTTTTTACGGCTAGAATCTTCAAAATTCATCAAATTTCATCAAATAGTTACGTTTTCGTCATATATTTTTGAAATACGTGATTCGTAGTCATAGTTTTTACACGCAGACCACAAAAAACCTGAAACTTTGCATCCTCACACAAAGTACCTACCTGTTTTTATAACTTTCATGAAAATGAAATGGTATATTAATTTCGTCACGAAACCGAAAATTGTAAGTCCTTAAAGGAAAATAGATAGACCCACCATTAAGTATACCGAAATAGTCAGGTTGAAGAGCTGAGTTGTTTTAGCCATGTCCGTCTGTCCGTCTGTCTGTTTGTATGCAAACTAGTCCCTAAATTTTTGAGATATCTTGATAAAATTTGGTGAGCAAGTGTATTTGGGTGTCCGATTAGACATTTGTCGGAACCGACCGGATCGGACCACTATAGCATATATCCTCCATACAACCGATTTTTCAGAAAAGAGGATTTTTGTAATATCTTACCGAATTTAACAGATTGAAGCTTCAAACTTCACCATATACTTTCGTATATTGAACATATTGTTGCCTGAAAAAATTTATGAGATCGGTCGTACATATAGTATATATCCCCCACAACCGATTGTTCAGATAAGGAACTTTTCGTAATTACTGCCCTATTTTAAGAGCTAGAGGCTTCAAATTTCAGCGAATGCTTACGTATATAGCATATATTGTTGTCTGAAAAAATCATAAAGATCGGTGGTATATATAGTATATATATGGTGGTATATATAGTATATATATATATATTTTCGCAAATTTTAGCCCCATTTTAACAGCTAGAAGGTTCAAATTTCACCGAATATTTACTTATATAGCATATATTGTTGTCTGAAAAAATCATAGAGATCGGTTGTATATATAGTATATATCTCATACAACCGATTGTTCAGATAAGAAACTTTTCGCAATTTCTACCCCATTTTAACAGCTATAAGCTTCAAATTTCACCGATTGCTTACGTATATAGCATATATTGTTGTCTGAAAAAATTTTAGAGATCGGTTGTATATATAGTATATATCTCATACAACCGATTGTTCAGATAAGAAACTTTTCGCAATTTCTTACGCATATAGCATATATTGTTGTCTGAAAAAATCATAGAGATCGGTTCTATATATAGTATATATCTCATACAACCGATTGTTCAGATAAGAAACTTTTCGCAATTTCTACCCCATTTTAACAGCTAGAAGCTTCAAATTTCACCAACTGCTTACGTGTATAGCATATATTGATGTCTGAAAAAATCATTGAGATCGGTGATATACATAGTATATATCTCATACAACCGATTGTTCAGATAAGAAACTGTGCGCAATTTCTGCCCCGTTTTAACAGTTAGAAGCTTCAAATTTCACAAAATGCTTTCGTATATAGCATATATTGTTGTCTGAAAAAATCATAGAGATCGGTGGTATATATATTATATACTTCATATAAACTGTCATATTGACCCCTTTTTTACGGCTAGAAGCTTCAAGATTCATCAAATTTCATCAAATAGTTACGTTTACGTCATATATTTTTGAAATACGTGATTCGTAGCCTTAGTTTTTACATGCAGACCACAAAAAACGTGAAGCTTTTCATCCTCACACAGATTACCTACCTATTTTTTATTTTATATTTATCTTAAAAATCGTTTAGATATGTTCAAATTTCACCAAATGCTTACGTGTATAGCATATATTGTTGTCTGAGAAAATCATAGATACCGGTGGTATATATAGTATATATCCCATACAACCGATTGTTCAGATAAGAAACTTTGCGCAATTTCTTCCCCATTTTAACAGTTATAAGCTTCAAATTTCACCGATTGCTTACGTATATAGTATGTATTGTTGTGTCAAAAAATCATAGAGATCGGTGATATATATAATATATATATGATGGTATATATAGTATATATATATAGTATAGCATATATTGATGTCTGAAAAAATCATTGAGATCGGTGGTACACATAGTATATATCTCATACAACCGATTGTTCAGATAAGAAACTTTGCGCAATTTCTGCCCCGTTTTAACAGTTAGAAGCTTCAAATTTCACAAAATGCTTACGTATATAGCATATATTGTTGTCTGAAAAAATCATGGAGATCGGTCGTATATATATTATATACTTCATATAAACTGTCATTTTGAACCCTTTTTTACGGCTAGAATCTTCAAAATTCATCAAATAGTTACGTTTTCGTCATATATTTTTGAAATACGTGATTCGTAGTCATGGTTTTTACACGCAGACCACAAAAAACCTGAAACTTTGCATCCTCACACAAAGTACCTACCTGTTTTTATACCTTTCATGAAAATGAAATGGTATATTAATTTCGTCACGAAACCGAAAATTGTAAGCCCTTAAAGGAAAATAGATAGACCCACCATTAAGTATACCGAAATCAAATTCAGCGAATGCTTACGTATATAGCATATATTGTTGTCTGAAAAAATTAATAAGGTCGGTGGTATATATAGTATATATATGTGGTATATATAGTATATATATATAGTATATATATATATATTTTCGCAAATTTTAGCCCCATTTTAACAGCTAGAAGCTTCAAATTTCACCGAATATTTACTTATATAGCATATATTGTTGTCTGAAAAAATCATAGAGATCGGTTGTATATATAGTATATATCTCATACAACCGATTGTTCAGATAAGAAACTTTTCGCAATTTCTACCCCATTTTAACAGCTATAAGCTTCAAATTTCACCGATTGCTTACGTATATAGCATATATTGTTGTCTGAAAAAATCATAGAGATCGGTTGTATATATAGTATATATCTCATACAACCGATTGTTCAGATAAGAAACTTTTCGCAATTTCTACCCCATTTTAACAGCTATAAGCTTCAAATTTCACTGATTGCTTACGTATATAGCATATATTGTTGTCTGAAAAAATCATAGAGATCGGTTCTATATATAGTACATATCTCATACAACCGATTGTTCAGATAAGAAACTTTTCGCAATTTCTACCCCATTTTAACAGCTAGAAGCTTCAAATTTCACCAACTGCTTACGTGTATAGCATATATTGATGTCTGAAAAAATCATTGAGATCGGTGATATACATAGTATATACCTCATACAACCGATTGTTCAGATAAGAAACTTTGCGCAATTTCTGCCCCGTTTTAACAGTTAGAAGCTTCAAATTTCACAAAATGCTTTCGTATATAGCATATATTGTTGTCTGAAAAAATCATAGAGATCGGTGGTATATATATTATATACTTCATATAAACTGTCATATTGACCCCTTTTTTACGGCTAGAAGCTTCAAGATTCATCAAATTTCATCAAATAGTTACGTCTACGTCATATATTTTTGAAATACGTGATTCGTAGCCTTAGTTTTTACATGCAGACCACAAAAAACGTGAAGCTTTGCATCCTCACACAGATTATCTACCTATTTTTATTTTATATTTATCTTAAAAATCGTTTAGATATGTTCAAATTTCGCCAAATTCTTACGTGTATAGCATATACTGTTGTCTGAGAAAATCATAGATACCGGTGGTATATATAGTATATATCCCATACAACCGATTGTTCAGATA